>NC_066512.1:26585212-26715212 GCF_024679095.1 Eriocheir sinensis
TACGTAGACGGCACAGAAGCAGAAGCAGCAGCAGTCAGGACACATCAGCAGGGTAATGTAAGCAGGTGACTGACTGGGCGACTTGATGCGACCGGTTGAAGGAGAAAAAGGAGGAGGATAAAGTATGTTGTGCAGGATATACATTTAAATATTAACCCGTTTTTGTGAGCGCCTTGAAATAGCGATCCTTCAGGGATAAACTAAATGTGGAAATGACACCAGTTCCCGCTAACGTCTAGGAGGGTATATGACGGTGGTAGTATTTATATAGCAGTAGTAGTAGTAGTAGTAGTAGTGATGGTAGAAGTTGCAGTAGTAACCGAATACCGAGAGAGAGGTGTGTGTACGCATTGTGGGGGGAGGAGGAGGCTAGGAACTCACCTGGGAGCTACTGGGATAGAGCGTTCACCCCCGCCAGGACAGGACAGGACACCCACCAGCGAAGCCACTCGTATGCATTATGTCCTCCCCCTGTCATCAACCCTGGCAGGGGAGGAGGAAGGGAGGGAGGAAGGAGGAGCGGGGAGAGTGGAAAGACAGGGAGGGAGGGAGAGGAGCGGATGGAGGAAGGGGAGGATAAATATGTCCTTTCTGCTCCTGTGTATTCATCTCCTTTCTCTCTTTTCTCCCTTCTTCCCTCTTTCTATCTTTCCCCTTCTCCTGTCTACCGTCTACCCTCTTCTTTCTCTCTTTCCCCCTCACCTTTCTTCCATCTCCCTTCCTATTTCGTTTTTCCCTTCTTCCCTCCTTCTCCACTCTATCCTTTTCTCTTCCTTCTTTGTTCTCCTTTCTCCTGCTTCTTTTCCCTTTCTTCCTTCTCTCTCCTTCCTTCTTTCTTCTTCGTTCTCCTTTCTCCTGCTTCCTTTTCCTTTCTTCCTTATCTTCTTCCTTCTTCCTCCTTCTCCTCTTTCTTCCTCCTCCTTCCCTCCTCCTCTTCTTCCTTTCAGAATCAAGACCAAGCATAAGGTCGCTGATAATATGTTTGTATAATACCAGATCTTAGAGCCTCTCATTCCTCCTCCTCCTCCTCCTCTTCCTCCTCCTCCTCCTCCTCCTTCTCCTCCTTCTCCTCCTCCTCGCAGCTTCGGACAAACCACACGTCATATCAACCAACAACGCATAAAACTCCTTCAGGGATAAACTCTTAAAAGTGGAAAAGACACCACTTCCCTTAAGTTAATCCTCACAAGCATCTCGAGGTTCACACACCAACATATAGTAAGGCTTTCGTAGAGGTTCTGAGCGCTAGTATTTCCTTGGTGGGTAGTTCTATGAGCCTTGTGGTAGACTAACGCACCCACATATAGTAAGGCTTTCGTAGAGGTTCTGAGCGTTGGTATTTCCATGGTGGGTAGTTCTATGAGCCTTGTGGTAGATTGACGCACCCACATATAGTAAGGCTTTCGTAGAGGTTCTGAGCGCTAGTATTTCCTTGGTGGGTAGTTCTATGAGCCTTGTGGTAGATTGACGCACCCACATATAGTAAGGCTTTCGTAGAGGTTCTGAGCGCTAGTATTTCCTTGGTGGGTAGTTCTATGAGCCTTATGGTAGATTGACAAGGCTTATTTCTGCACTGGAGGGTCGTATCACAAGACAAATCGCCTCCCATAAACACATATTTGACAAGGCTTTCGTAGGAGTTGTGGGCATTTCCAGGGGTAACTTTATGACCCTGGTGGTAGTGTGAGTCTTCCTCTGCACCATGAACCTGACGAAACACTCATTAGAACCCGACTGACCCCCTCTTTGACCTTTAGAAATAGCTGATGTGAGAGGCGAAAGTGTTTTATGGCCGTGAATGTAAAAAAAAACTATAATAACCCGATTAATCCTTTTTCTTGTGGCAGTAGAAGTAGTAGTAGTAGTAGTAGTAGTAGTGGTGGTGGTGGTGGATGTCAAAACAGCAATAGAGAAGGGAGAGGAAGGGAAAGGAAGGAAGAAGACGAAGAAGAGGATGAAGGAATAAGACGAAGAAGAGGATGAAGGAATAAGACGAAGGAGAGGACGAGGGAAGAAGACGAAGGAGAGGAGGAAAGAAAAAGACGAAAGAGAGGAGGAAGGAAGAAGAAGGAGAAGAAGAGGATGAAGAAATAAGACGAAGAAGACGAAGGAGGGGATGGAGGAAGGAGACGAATGAGACGATAAAGGAAGGAGACGAATGAGAAGATGCAAGTAAGAGAAAGATGAAAAGAAGATGAACGGTACAGCCTCGCAGCCTCCCAACTTGCCTATCTCTATCTCTTTCTCCCTCTTTACTTTCTCACAGCTTTTACGTCTCATTACCTCCCTCCTCTTTCTCATTCCTCCTCCTCCTCTTCCTCTTCTTCTCCTTCTCCTCCCACTCCTTTTCCTCGTGTTCCCGCCATTCTTTCTCCTCCTCCTCCTCCTCTTTCTCCTTCCAGATATTTACACAAGCCCAGCTCTCATCCCTCCTCCTCCTCCTCCTCCTCCTCCTCCTCCTCCTCCTCCTCCAGGTTGAACGACTCTCCTCGGTCAAGCAACGATCAGACGACCTCCTCTCTCTCTCTCTCTCTCTCTCTCTCACACACACACACACACACACACACAAGCGTTGGACCATGCCAAAAGGTATTTCCTTGTGTGTGTGTGTGTGTGTGTGTGAGAGAGAGAGAGAGAGAGAGAGAGAGAGAGAGAGAGAGAGAGAGAGAGAGAGAGAGAGAGAGAGAGAGAGAGAGTAACAAAAAGCAGACCACATGACCTCTAGAATTAAACCTGCAGGAGAGAGAGAGAGAGAGAGAGAGAGAGAGCATAAGTTGTAGTCTGGACGATGTAATACTCGCCGAGTCATTCCTGGCATCTCTTTTTTTTTCCTTTTCTTTTCTTTACTTTTCTGTGTTGTTCTTTACTTTTTTTTTTTTTGCATTCTTTCTCAAGGCATCATTCAGTCCAGAGCGAGCCGTGAACAGAAGCATTCTCTCTCTCTCTCTCTCTCTCTCTCTCTCTCTCTCTCTCTCTCACACACACACACACACACACACACACACATTTCCTTGTCATTCCCTCTCATTTTCTTCTTTTCTCTTTTCTTCGCTTCTTTTCTTTATCTTTTTCCTTTCCCTTTCCACCCTTTCACTATCTCCTCTTCTTGTTTTTCTTGTTTTCTTTACTTTCGTCTATTGCACTCTTTCATTCTCTCATCCTTTTCTCATTTCCATCATTTTTCTTTCATTTCATCCATTCCACTCTTTCAGCTTATTTGCCTCACTTACACTCCTCAAATCTCCTCTGTTCCACTGGTTTCTATTTTCAATCTTCTCCCTTTCTTCTCCTTCCCTCCACTCTCTTCCATTTTCTTCTCTCCCCTTCCTTTCTCTTTTTATTTTCCTCTCTTTTCCATACTTCTACTTCTTTCCCTCTCAATTGCTTTTAGTTTCTTTATTTCCTTTTCCTTTCCCTTCAGTCCTTCCATTTCATTCCATTTCTATTTCTTCCAATATCTTCTCTTTCCTTCTTGCTTCTCTTTCCTTTCCTTTTCTTTTCTTCCCAGCCACCTCTTCATGTGTGTGTGTGTGTGTGTGTGTGTGTGTGTGTGTGTGTGTGTGTGTGTGTGTATTTGTATGTACGTGGGATACTGAATATATGTCTCATTAATGTTCTGTCTATTGCCACCACCACCACCACCACCACCATCATCACCACCACCACCATCATCACCACCACCACCACCGCCACCATCACCCCCTCTTCTTATCGCCATTATTAGAATCATTATCCCATCATTATTTACTGGTCCGTATACATTATCTACTGTCAGTGTAGCTCATCTTAATTATCATCTCATTATTATTGTCATTATTATTATTATTATTATTATTATTATTATTATTATTATTATTATTATTGTTGTTGTTGTTGTTGTTGTTGTTATTGTTGTTATTAGCCAGGTCGTGAAAGAAACAAAAAAAAGAGTATGCAATGAGACGAGGAAGAAGGAAAGAAGGAAGAGGAAATAGAGAGAGAAGAAAATAAAGAAGAGGAGAAAGAAATATAGACAAAAAGGAAATAAAGAGAATGAAATAAAGAAAAGGAGAAAATGAAGATAAGGAGGCAAGAAAGTCGAAGATAGAAACAAAGAAATAAAGAAAAGAAAAAAATAAAGAAAGAAAGAAGGAAAGAAAAAATCCCACTGTATATCTTTGTATCCCTCTGCCTCTCTTGATGTCTAAATCTGTCTATCTATCTATTCATCTGTATATCTAACTATCTGTCGTCCTCCCACAGGTGATCTCTGCCTCCCTCGCACACACCTGACTGTAGTGACCTCAACTCCACACCCGCCGGAGGTCAGTGACTCGACACACACACACACACACACACACATACATTCATATATTTCAATCACTTTTTCTTGTGTGTTTTTGATGCGTGTTTTTGTTGTTGTTGTTTTTTTCTCTCTTTCCAATTTATTCTTCCTATCAATCACTTTCACTTATAAGTTTAAATTCCTTCTTCTTCCTCTTCTTCTTCGTCGTCATTATTAAAAAACCTGAAATTCTCTTAACTGCTTCCGTGTTGCCTCGCTAAACACACACACACACACACACACACACACACACACACACACACACACACACACACACACACACACACACACACACACACATATTTGACAAGGCTTTCGTAGGAGTTGTCTGTGTGTGTGTGTGTGTGTGTGTGTGTTCATGAACGTGAAAACAAACACCCGACTGATCTCCTTTTCGGCGCCAGGAGGTAGATGAGAGGAAAAGAAAGGGAAAGGAAAAACAGGAAAGAGAAAGGGAAAGTATGAGAAGAGAATGAGAGAGAGAGGAGTGAATGAAAAGAAAAGGAAAGGAAAGAAAAGAGAAAAAGGGAGGAGAAAGGAGATAAAAGGAAAAGGAAGGGAAGGAAATCGAAGGATGAAAAAGAAAAAGGAAAACCGTGGAAGAAATGAAGAGAAAGTGAAAAAAATATGAAAAGAAGGAAAGGGAATAAAGTCGAAGGGATGGAAAGAAAGAAACAATAAAGAAAATAGAATAATTCCTGCCAGTTTTTTTATGTGGGAGGCGGAAACAAAGAAAAGAGGAGAGGAAAGGAAGAGAAGAGAATAGAGTCGATGAGATGAAAGGCGAAAAAAGTTAAACGCTCCTCAGTCGCATTAGAAGCAAAATAAGGCAAGCGGTGATGTTTATGGAAGTCAAGGTGGAGGTGCTGGAGGTGGAGGTAGAGGTGGTAGGGGGTGGTGAAGGTGGAGGTTGCTGAGGAGGTGGTGTTGTGGTGGGGAGAAGGGGCAGAACACGAACCAGGAGCCCCAGAAACATTGAAGGATGATATAAGTTGTGGAAGAGGAGGAGAAGATGGAAGAAATGGGGCTACTTTTGGAAGTGTAAAAGTATAAGATAAAGGGGAAAAGATAATCACGCCTGCCAGTTCTTGATGTGGGAGGCGGAAGCATCTGGGAATATTGAACCGAAGAAAAATTTATACCGAGCTTCCTAGTGGGTGTCAGGTATTCTGGGGCTTATTAATTCACAAACAGGTAAGAGGGAAAGAACAGGTAACTTGAGAGCTGCAGGTGAGAGAGAGAGAGAGAGAGAGAGTGTTAGCATACTAATTCCTGTAAGAGAGAAAGAAAGAAAGAAAGAAAGAAAGAAAGCGGCAAAAAGACAGAAAAAGTGTTAACAATAAATTCGAGTGAGAGAACGAGTTAGAGAGAGAGAGAGAGAGAGAGACTGAAATGTGTTATGTTAATGTAATGTTCTGCTTATTCACGTTGGAAAGGATTTTTTATGTGTGTATAATGTCATTTTCTTACGTCTTAATATTTCTGGCGTGTTCCAATTCATCCGCTCGTTTAATTTGATTTTTTTTAAATTCTGTAATCCATTTCTTTTTGTTTCCATATTTCTTCTTTTTTTTATTTTTTTCCGGTCTTCATATTACTTATTTTAGTGTTAGTATTAAGTCTTTTATTTCCTTTTATTAGTGTTTCTTGTTGTTCTTCTTTTCCTGTTTTTTTCTTGTTTTTAGTAGTAGTAGTAGTAGTAGTAGTAGTAGTAGTAGTAGTAGTAGTTTTCTGAATCGTCGTCTTTTTCCTCATTATTATTATTATTATTATTATTATTATTATTATTATGTATTACTTTCATTATTATTATTATTCATATATTCTTATCGTTATTCTTATTCTTATTGTTGAGTTTAATCTTCCTCTTCCTCCTCCTCCTCCTCCTCCTCCTCCTCCTCCAACTCCATCTCATTCCTCTCCTTCTCCATCTCTTTGTTCATCGCCTCTCTCTCTCTCCCTCTCTCTCTCTCTCTCCCTCTCTCTCCCTCTCTGTCCCTCTCTCCTATTTGCCCTTCCTTTCTCCTTCATTCTACTTTTTGCGTTCAGTCGCCTGTCTCCCCTGCAGCTAATCCAGTGTCTCTCTCTCTCTCTCTCTCTCTCTCTCTCTCTCTCTCTCTCTCTCTCTCTCTCTCTCTCTCTCTCTCTCGCTCTCGCTCTCGCTCTTGCGCTTTCTCCTTTTTTTTGTTCCTCTCCCTTATTTTATTTTTTCTTCTCTTTCTTTTTCTCTATCCGTTCTTTCTTTTTATTGTCTATCTCTCTTTCTCTTTCTTTCTTTATCCCTTTTCATACTCCTTTTTCTTTGTTTCCTCAATCCCTCTCCTTTTTCTTCTTTCATCTTCTTCTTCTTTTTCTTTTTCTTTTTCTTCTTCTTTCATCTTCTTCTTCTTCTTTTTCTTCCTCCTCCTCCTCCTCTTCTCAACACTTTCTCTTCTTCCCTTCTTCCTAGTCACGTGATCGGCCTTCTTCTTCTTCTTCTACTTCTTCTTTCATCTTTTTCTTCTTCTCCTTCTGCATCTTCCTCCTCCTCCTCCTCCTCCTCTTGTCACCACTTTCTCTTCTTCCCTTCTTCCTAGTCACGTGATCGGCCTGGGAAGGGATGAGAAGGAAGTGATGGAAGAGAAGCGAAAGTCATATTTGCTTTGAATTTCTTCTTCTTGTGCTAATTATTCTTTTTTATTTATTTTCCTTTCGTTTCCTTTCGGTGGATTTTTTTTTTTTCGTTTTTTTGTTTAGTTATGTCTTCATTTAATTATTTTTCTCGCGTTTCTACTTTTCGTTGTTGTTGTTTTTCTGGTATTTTTTTTGTCTCATTTTCATCCTTTTTACCATGTTTTCTTTTTTTTTCTTTTCCTTTTTCTCTGGCCCCATTTTTTTCTGTTTTCCTGCTTACGTTTTCAGACTCTTCGGCTTTTTTTTTTTTTACTTTCCTTTGCTCATTCTCATTTCCATTTTCTTTTCTCTCTCTGTCTCTCCCTTTCCCCTCTTTATCTTTTCTTCATTTTCCTCCTCCTTTCCTCTTTTCTTTCCTCTCCTCCTCTTCCTCCTTTCTTACCCGCCTGCATATCCCATCTTGTCTTTCTCTTCCCTCTCTCCCTCTCTCCCTCTCCCTCTTCTCTCTCCTTTCCTCTCCCTCTTCTCTCTCCTTTCCTCCTCTCCCTCCCTCCCTCCATTTACATTTCTCCCTAACCCTTTCTTTTTTTTATTGCCGTTCCTCATTTCCTTCCCTCCCTCCCTTCCTCCTCCTCCTCCTCCCTCACCTCCTCATTCTCTCCTCTCTTTTCTCCCTCCCTACCTCCTCCTCCTCCTCTCTTCAGTCCTTCTCTCCTTTTTCTCCCTTCCTCCTTCCTTCTTTTGTCTCCTTCCCTTCCTTCACGCGCACACACACACACACACACACACACACACACACACACACACACACACACACACACACACACACTTATTTCCCTCCTCACCTTCCCTTTCTTCTCTCCCTTACCATGTTCTCTCCTTCCTTCTCTCCCTCCCTCCTTCCCTACCTACTTCCCTCCTCCTCTGCTTCCTTCCTTCTCTCCCTCAGTTCCTTCTTCTCTCCTTCTCTATCTCTTCCCTCACCACAGTCTTTTTTTTCCTTTTCCTTCTCCTTCTCTCCCTTCTTTCCTCCTCCACTCCCTTCCACTTCCCTCTCTCCCTACTTCCCTCCTTCCCTCCCTCACCAACTCACTCACTCACTCACTCATTGCTTCAACCTCTCCTTCCCTCCCTGTATACCTCACCACTATATAGCTCCTTCCCTCCCTCCCTCCCTCCTCTCCCCCTCCCCCAGTACCCAGCATGCCCCGGGGTCTTCCTCACGCCCGCCAGCACTCAACCCGCGGGAGGAGGAGTGACCTGCGTACGGGACCCGCGCCCTTCCTCCTCCTCCTCCTCCTTCTCCTCCTCCTCCCCCTCCTCCTCCTCGAACTGTTCTGCTTCCTCTTCCTTCTCTTGTTATTTCTCTTCCTACTCTTTCTCCTTCTCCTCCAACTGTTTCCTCCTCCTCCTTCTCCTCATCCTTCTACAACTGCTATTCCTCCTCCTCCTCCTCCTCCTCCTCCTCCTCCTCCTCCTCCTCCTCCTCCTCCTCCTTCTCCTCCATCTGTGATTTCTCTTCTTCCTTCACTTCCTCCTCCTTCAATTTCGGTTCCTCATCCTCCTCCAACTATTCTTCCTCTTCCTCCTTCTCTCATTTCTCTTTCTCCTCTTCTTCTTCGTCCTACACCTATTTATCTTCATTCTTAATTCTTTATCTTTTATTTATCCTATTGCTCCTCATTCTCATTATCTTCCTTCTACTACTACTACTACTACTACTTCTATTTCTATTCTTATTACTATTCCTCCTCATCCTCTTTCTTCCATCCTCCCCTTCTCCTTTCATTCCCTTCTGTTCTTCCTCCTACGCCTGTCTCCTTCTCCTCCTCCTCGCCCCTCATGTCTTATTTCTCTTCCCTCATCTTGTTCTTATTTTCCTGTTTACCTCCTCCTCCTCCTCCTCCTCCTCCGGCAAACGGATTGATTAAATCACTGAACGCAGGCAGCCTAGTAATGAGCCAACAGGCTTTCTGCTGCCTGCTAGTCCATGTTTCCATGTTTCCATGTTTCCTCCTCTCCTTGTTGGGTCTCCTGTCTCCTACAAATTTAATGCTTATCCTGTTTCTGGTTTTCATGTTATTTTATGGCTTTTATTCCTCCTCCTCCTCCTCCTCCTCATCCTCATCCTCCTCCTCCTCCTCCTCCTCCTGCCAACGAAGACAAATAAGCCAGCGGTATTTACGTTGCAAAGAAGATGTCAACTGAACCTTTCTTCGCATTTATATTATTATTATTATTATTATTATTATTATTATTATTATTATTATTATTATTATTATTATTATTATTATATTGTTATTATTATTATCATTATTATTATTATTGGTGGTGGTGGTGGTGGTGTGTGTGTGTGTGTGTTTGTGTGTGTGTGTGTGTGTGTGTGTGTGTGTGTGTGTGTGTGTGTGTGTGTGTGTTACGTCTTCCTCGTTGACAAGACGCTTTTGTTCTTGTTTTTTTATCTTATTATTCTTCGCTTTTTTTCTTCTTTTCCTTTCCTTATGCCTTTCTATTTGCTTCGTCTCTCTCTCTCTCTCTCTCTCTCTCTCTCTCTCTCTCTCTCTCTCTCTCTCTCTCTCTCTCTCTCTCTCTCTCTCTCTCTCTCTCTCTCTCTCTCTCTCTCTCTCTCTCTCTCTCGCATCCTTAATGATGGGAGGAAACAAGGAAAGTGAAAGATGATGCGAGAGAGAGACTGAGAAAGTGAGAGGGAAGGAGGAGGAGGAGGAGGAGGAGGAGGAGGAGGAGGAGGAGGAGGAGGAGGTTAAGAGGAAGGACCAGCTGGGGTTAATGTGTGCAAGGGGTTACGAGGAGGAGGAGGAGGAGGAGGAAGAGGCAAGACTTGTAGATAGGTGGAGCGAAAGGAAAGAGGGAAAAGGAGGAGGGGGAGGAGGAGGAGGAGGAGGAGGAGGAGGAGGAGGAAAGGCACGTGGAGGAGGAAGAGGAGGAATGGGTGGAAAGGCGGGAAGAGGAGGAGGCGGGGTAAAGACTAGAGGAGGAGGAGGAGGAGGAGGAGGAGGAAGAGAGGAACGTCCAGGCTGAAGGCGAGGTAGAAGGAGTCAGTCGGGAGGGAGGGAGCGAGGCGGGAGGCAGCAAGGTGGCGGTAGGTCGCGGACTCGACGCCGACACACAGACACATGCACACATCTGCTCACGCACGTCCTCACGGCGGACACGCACACGAACGCACACGCGGCGCCTCCTTCACCGCCTCGTGTGTGTGTGTGTATGTGTGTGGTGATTAATCTCATGACTTAGAGATTTCAAAGCCTTTTTTAGCCAGAGATTTCGACGCAGATATAAAAAGTTATCCCAGTAACTTCAACGGAGAGCTAAAGAGGAATCCAAGAAGTTTCAACGCAGTGCTAAGAAGTAATCCAAGAGACTTAAACGCTAAGGTATAAAGTAATCCAAGAATTTTTAACGCTGTAGTAAAAAGTTATCCAAGAGCCTTCAACGATAAGATATAAAGTTATCCAAGTGTCGAGGTTGCACTACTCAGAAAATTAACGAAAAGACCGACAGGAAACGAGGAAAAGGACTCAAGACGCTGTGCCGTGCGTGTGTGTATGTGTGCGTGTGTGTATGTGTGCTTCGCTGCGTGCTGACCTCCTGGAGACGCCCGTACGAGGCGTGAAAACTATGTGAATCACGTGAACCAAGACTGCCGTTAATACAGACTTGTTTCTACCTTAATGAGACTACGCTGACCGCTCGCTCGCCAGGAGGGGAAATTTGGACTTTTGCTGCCGGTGGGAGGAAAGGGAAGAGGAGGAGGAGGAGGGACGTGGAAGAAGAGGAAGAAGGAATGAAAGACGTAGATGAAGGAAGATAAAATAAGGAATAAACGTCGGTAGTGGATTTTTCAAGACGCTTTCAATGCAGGTGAGTTTGTTCGTTTGTTTGTTTGAGTGTGTATCTGCCGAGCACACACACACACACACACACACACACACACACACACACACACACACACACACACGTTATTTTATAAGTGTGATGTCAGGGCGTTGGCATTCAAGACTCAGCTCCTGACACACACACACACACACACACACACACACACACACACACACACACACACACACACACGCTCGTTATTAGCCGTCAAAGCCTCATAACCTGTCAGACCACTATCTCTCTCTCTCTCTCTCTCTCTCTCTCTCTCTCTCTCTCTCTCTCTCTCTCTCTCTCTCTCTCTCTCTCTCTCTCTCTCTCTCTCTCTCATTACAGTCATTCCTAGTCAGCTGTTCGTTTCGTGGTGATCGGAATGAACGTTTGGTATTTTTAGTCTCAAAGCAGTAAAACCTGTTCCAACAAGAGTACAAGTGGTGGTGGTGGTGGTGGTGGAGGTGGTGGTGATGTTAATTGGGGTAAAGGATCTGGAAGGATAGTGGTGGTAGCTGTGGTAATAATAATGAGGATGGTAGTGGTGATGAGGGTGGTGGTGGTAGTGGTGATGAGGGTGGTGGTGGTGGTGGTGGTTGTGGTGATGAGGGTGGTGGTGGTGGTAGTGGTGATGAGGGTGGTGGTGGTGGTGGTGGTGGTAGTGGTGGTGGTGGTGGTGGTGGTGGTGGTGATGAGAGTGGTGATGAGGGTGGTGGTGGTGGTGGTGGTAGTGGTGATGAGGGTGGTGGTGGTGGTGGTGACATAATCTCAAATAAATCTAGAAATAAAAAAAAAGGAAAAAATGCTCATGGTCAAGGTAGCCACAAGAGAGAGAGAGAGAGAGAGAGAGAGACTCTAAACAATCACGTCATTTTCTTCACCTTATCTTGTCCTCGCCGCATGCAAGGTCAGCCTCCTCCTCCTCCTCCTCCTCCTCTTCCTCCTCCTCCTCCTTTATCTCAGTGTCATGTCTGTGTCTGTCAATCTGTCTATCCCAATGTGTTTTTTTTTTCTTTCTTTTCTTTTTTTTTTTCATTGCGACTTTTTCTTACTCTCTCTCTCTCTCTCTCTCTCTCTCTCTCTCTCTCTCTCTCTCTCTCTCTCTCTCTCTCTCTCTCTCTCTCTCTCTCTCTCTCTCTCTCTCTCTCTCTTTCCTCCTCCTCCTCCTCCTCCTCGTCATCCTTATCCTCATTCTCCCTCTCCTTCCTTTCCTCCTCTCTTCTCTCCGTTCTTTTATTCCTCCTTTTCTTCATGTTTGTCTTCTTCTCCGTTCTTTCCATTCTCCCTTACTTCTCTTTTTTTTTCTTTTCATCGCCAAGCCCTCTTTGTTATCCCATTTTTCCCCTCCTCCTCCTCCTCCTCCTCCTCCTCCTCGCTGACCCTGACCGCCGTCTGGAGGGTCACCACACGGAGCTGGCAACACTGCACTCCAGGGTGACGGCCACGAAGCAGCTTGTAATGTGTTCTGAATGCCCCCCCCCTCTCTCTCTCTCTCTCTCTCTCTCTCTCTCTCTCTCTCTCTCTCTCTCTCTCTCTCTCTCTCTCTCTCTCTCTCTCTCTCTCAAGTACTCTGAAAACCTTAATGATCTTATTTTTTTTTTCCTTTTTCGTAAACTCAACTATTTATTTTCTTTCTTTTCTTATTGAGCTTCATTTTTCTTCATTGCTCTCTTTGCTTGTTTTTTTTTTCTTTCTTGCTTTTTTTTCTTTCTTTCAGTATTGTCTTAATTTTGCCTCGCTAACTCAACTGGTATTTTGTTTCTTTTTCGTAATTTTGTTTTCTTCATTTCTTTCTTTTTTCCATCAATTTTTTTCTCTCTCTACCTCTCTTTCCACTCTTCCGATTCACTCCCTCTCACTTTCCCTTCCATTTCAATCTCATTTCCACGCTCATGGCTTTCAATTTCATTAACTCTGCGTCTTCATTTCCCTTCCTGTTTCCTCCATTTCCTCCCCCTCTTCCTCCCCTCATCCTATCTCACCTTCCCTCCTCCCCTCCCCTTACCTTCATTTCCTCTCTCTCTCATTTCCCTCTCCCTCATTTCTCTTTTCTTCCCATCCATTATCTTTCCATTAATATTCTTCTCCGTGTCCTTTGCCCCTTCTTTGTCCTTCACCTTCCCTCATTGTCCGCCAATCATCATATTTTCCCTCTTCTTTATATTCTAATTAATATTCCTTTGTGTCTATTATGTTTATTGCTTCTGCGTGTTATTCTGTTTGCTCTTTCCCTTTCATCTTCTTCCTTTCTTCCCCTTCTTCTTCTTTCTAGCTTGTTGTTTTGTTTCTCATCCCCTTTTCTTCCTCTCTACTTGTTTACTTGTTTATCCTCCTTCTCTTTCCTCCCTCTTCGGTTTTCACCTTTCCTTCCTTCATCTTCTTCCTTTTTCCCTCTACTCCTTTTTCTTCTCCTTCTCTTTCCCTTCTTCTATATCTTTATCTTTTCTTTCTCTCCTCCTTCCCTCCAGTTCAGTCGCTCTCATCTTCTTTTCTTTCATCTCCTTTCCCTTTCATCCACTTATTATCTTGCTTCTCTCTCGCTTCTCCTCTTACTCCTTCTTCTCTCCTCTCTTCGTTCATTTATTCCCCGTTTATTTCTTTTCTCCTTTACTTCTTTGACTCTCCTTTACTAGGCATTTTTGTTTCTCCTTCTCTTACTCCTCCTCCTTCTCTTCCTCCATATCATCCTCATCATCACCTTCTTCTTCCTCCTCCTCCTCCTCCCTTTTTTCCTTCTCCTGTTCCTTTCATGGTCATCATTATCCTCTTTTTAGTTTGTTCAAGCAGTAGTAATTCTCTCTCTCTCTCTCTCTCTCTCTCTCTCTCTCTCTCTCTCTCTCTCTCTCTCTCTCTCTCTCTCTCTCTCTCTCTCTCTCTCTCTCTCTCTCTCTCTCTCTCTCTCTCTCTCTCTCTCTCACACACACACACACACACACACACACACACACACACATCTTACAGTAACATCTTCATTTTTTTTTTCCAGACCAACACACTTTCTCACGCCCAAAACCGCAACCTCCTCCTTCTCCTCCTCCACTTCTCTCTAAATGAAACCGCAACCTCCATCTCTCTCTCTCTCTCTCTCTCTCTCTCTCTCTCTCTCTCTCTCTCTCTCTCTCTCTCTCTCTCTCTCTCTCTCTCTCTCTCTCTCTCTCTCTCTCTCTCTCTCTTTATATTACGCCTTAAATTTCGTGAGTTTTATGTGAGGGGGAAGAGGTATGTGTGTGTGTGTGTGTGTGTGTGTGTGTGTGTGTGCGCGTTATATTCATTCGATTTTCTGAGGAATTTATTCAACCACAATTCCTTTTCTTTTGTCTTTTCTTCCTTTTTTCTTTTGATGGATGTGACCAGAGGACTGTTAGGTCAATATTTTACTTCAGTCTCCGGTTAAAAAAAAAGATGGCTCCGTTTTCTGTTTCTTTTGTTTGATGTATTTTTCACTGACCAAGAAAATAAAGTAAATACAGAAGTCATGGCAGTTTTTGTGTTTGTCTGTCTGTCTGTTTTCTGGCATTTCCGTTGTCCGTTCGTTTTGTGTGTGTGTGTGTGTGTGTGTGTGTGTGTGTGTGTGTGTGTGTGTGTGTGTATGGAGGAGGGGATATAAAATTCTGAACTTGTCTCCTCCTCCTCCTCCTCCTCCTCCTCCTCCCATAAGTAGTCACGCTTTTTATTTTATCAAGGGGTCATGTTTGTTGGACCGTGTGTGTGTGTGTGTGTGTGTGTGTGTGTGTGTGTGTGTGTGTGTGTGTGTGTGTGTGTGTGTGTGTGTGTGTGTGTGTGTGTGTGTGTGTGTGTGTGTGTGTGTGTGTGTGTGTGTGTGTGTGTTGACTGATTAATCTTTTTTTTAATGTCTTTTTTATGGCTGGGACGGAGGAGGAGGAGGAGGAGGAGGAGGAGGAGGAGGAGGAAGAGGGATTCATGCAAGACTGGTGAGAGGGAAGAAGAAGAAGAAGAAGTAGGAGAAAGTGAGGAAGAGGAAGAAATTGGGTATTATTGAGAGAGAGAGAGAGAGAGAGAGAGAGAGAGAGAAGGCTGAAAGGGAAGTAAATAGAAAGGGAATGACGGAGGAGAAAAGAGAGGGAGGCATGGAGGGAAGGGAAGAGGGGGAGCGATGAGTTGGAAAATCGTGGAGAGAGAGAGAGAGAGAGAGAGAGAGAGAGAGAGATTACGGTAGTAGATGCCTATTGACAATACTGACTCATTTGCAGGCGTTTAACCTCTACTCCTCTTCCTCCTCCTCTTCTTCCTTCTCCTCCTCCTCCTCCTCCTCCTCCTCCTCCTCCTCATTATCCTCTCCTCCTCCTCCTCTCCCTCCTCCTCTCCTCCTGTCAAACAATCCTGGAACAATTTTGGGGGTAAATCGTAATGCAAAAAAACATCAAATTCTTTAAATGAAACGCGTTGAAAAAAAAACTCATTCTAAAAGTCATCATTCAGTTTCAAAATCATTCTGGAAATCATTAAAGAAAATTCGGTATAAAAATCAATCCCTATAAAAACTCATTAATAAAAGCGTTATTCGTCTTTACCTCGTTGGGGGACGGAAGTGACTTTGCAGCGTTGTCTCACTTACGAACAACAACAAGCAGGTTTAGATTAATCTGTTTTGCCGGTCACTGAAGAAAGGACGAAAAGATAGATGCTCCTCCTCCTCTTAGTCCTCCTCCTCCTCCTCCTCCTCCTCCTCTTTTTCTTCTTCTACTCTCAATGTCACCTCTCGCACCTTCAACGAAAGTCACCTCTCACGCCCACAGGTAAAAGGAAAAGAAAAAAGAAAAAAACGCCCCTCCCCTTAGTACTGTCCCGTTGCCCACTCACACCCCCACTCACTCCCACTCCCCCCCTCCCCCCACATACGTCAGGAAAGGGCAGCGCCAAGAGTGTGTTGAGGGCGGTTGAGTTCGTGACACTAGAGAGAGAGAGAGAGAGAGAGAGAGAGAAACATTTATGACTGAAAGACAGTCGTGTGTGTGTGTGTGTGTGTGTGTGTGTGTGTGTGTGTGTGTGTGTGTGTGTGTGTGTGTGTGTGTGTACGTACATTCACCCCTGTGGCCCCTTTCACTGAGGGGGGGGAGGGGGGGGTCGATCACTTTTGTTTTTCTTCCTCTTTCTTTTTATTTTCTTCGACACAAAATTCATCTTTTAACTCTTGCCGCCAATCTGAATCTCTCTCTCTCTCTCTCTCTCTCTCTCTCTCTCTCTCTCTCTCTCTCTCTCTCTCTCTCTCTCTCTCTCTCTCTCTCTCTCTCTCTCTCTCTCTCTCTCTCTCTCTCTCTCTCTCTCTCTCTCTCTCTCTCTCTCTCTCTCTCTCTCTCTCTCTCTCTCTCTCTCTCTCAACCCGTTTAGTGGCAAAAAAAAACAGGCTGGATTTTCTGTTGTAATGGTGATAGTTGGAATGACCTAATCTTCCTTTTACTTATTATATCATCAGCAAGACTCTTCTACTAATATATTGTGAGGCCTCTTTTTGTCTGTCTGCCTGTCTGTCTGTATGTATGTATGAATGTATGCATGTTTGTTTGTTTGTCTGTATGTCTATCTGTCTGTCTGTCTGTCTGTGTCTGTGTCTGTCTCTTTGTCTGTCTGTGTATGTCTCTTTGTCTGTCTGTCTGTGTCTGTCTCTTTGTCTGTGTCTCTGTCTGTCTCTTTGTCTGTCTGTGTCTGTCTCTTTGTCTGTCTGTGTCTGTCTGTCTGTGTCTGTCTCTTTGTCTGTCTTCTGTCTCTCCGTCTGTCTCTTTATCTGTCTTCTGTCTGTCTGTCTGTCCGTCGGTCTGTCTGTCAGTCTTCTTTAAATAAATGTTTTGACAGAGAGACGGAAGTGTTTTTTTTTTTTCTGGCAACGATGATTATTGCAACGAGTGATCTTTTTCGCAGTTTATTTTTGCAGATCTTTTCGCATATCATTGATTTCTTGTTCATTCTATAAAATCAGATTCGTCGTTGTTTTCCTTTTTCCTCTTTCCGTGAATAAACGTCGTGAAAAGATTAAATTTTCCGGCAACGATGATTATTGCGACGAGGGATTTTGTTTTCTTTTACAGTTTATTTCTGCAGATCTTTTCGCTTATCATTTAACTCTTGTTCACTCGCTCTCGGTTCCTTTTTTCCTTTTGATTGACATTTAACAAGGATAACATTGGCCAATGAGTATCTTTAATATTTGTGCCGTTCTAAGTTTGTATGCATTTAAAACTCTTATTAACAGTCTGTAATAAAGCCAGATTTTATTTTTACTTTCTTTGTTTTTTTTTTGCATTCCTTCGAAACTCGTATTAATTTTCTCCTAAAACCAGAATCTTGACCTATTTTTCTTTTCCTCTTTTTCTCCTTCTTCTTATATATACACGTTCGTAATGAGAGGTTCAGCTTTGTGTGTGTGTGTGTGTGTGTGTGTGTGTGTGTGTGTGTGTGTGTGTGTGTGTGTCTTTTTCTTTTCTTCTTATATATACACGTTCGTAATGAGAGGTTCAGCTTTGTGTGTGTGTGTGTGTGTGTGTGTGTGTGTGTGTGTGTGTGTGTGTGTTGTATGTCAGTGATTTCCAGTGATTATGTTTGAAACGGATTGCCTTTCTTTGCTTTTTCTGTCTTTTTTATCTTTGCTTTATCATATTATTTGTTTTCTCTTCTTTCTTATCTTTTATCAACAACTATTTTTGCATTCTTAAAACCTGAAGTCTCCCCTTTTTTTGGTTTTCCTTCTTCTTCACGTTGGCTTTATTTCTCTAGTCTTTCATCTGCTTCTATCTTCTTGATCTTATTCATTTTTCTCTATTCTTTTATCCTTTATCAGTCGTTCTCTTTACATTTTAATCTTCAAAAGTCTCCCCTTCTGTTTTGTTTATCAGTCGTTCTCTTTACATTTTAATCTTCAAAAGTCTCCCCTTCTGTTTTGTTTTGTTTGGTTTTCTTTGCCTCCTTCATCTCTGCATATTATTTTTTTATCGTAATGAAATCAGCCGAGTTGTAATGGTAACTTTTTTTTATATATTATCTCAATCTGTTCTTTTCATCTTTCATTTAATTTGATATACACGTAAACTCGCTTCCTTTCATATTTAAATCATCATTCCTTACATGTTATCATCAACCTTTTTCTGTTGTCTTATTATGAGGATTTTTTTTTGTTAACTTATTTGTTCGTTTTTGTTTTTGTTTTCTCTCATATGATGCGTTGTGATTTTCTTTGTTTATCGCTTGTTCAAAGTTAACGATCTATATTAACTTTATTTCTTAGGTTTTCTTTTTTATTTGATACGTTGTTATTTTCTTTATCATCGTCTGTAATGCTAACTCTTTATATTCTTTATTCTTCATGTTGTTGTTGTTTTTTACAGATGATACGTTGTTATTTTCTTTCTTTACTGTCTATGTAATGCCAAACAATTTAATACTAACTCTATTCTTCTTTTTTTGCATATGTTGTTTTCTTTAGTATTATCCGTAATGCTAACTCTTCATATTAACTTTATTCTTCGTGGGTTATTTTTTATATGATACATTATTATTTTTTTATTGTTTGTTTGTTTATTGTAATGCTGATAATTTTGTTCTTCCCCAGGGGCGGCGGCGGCGTTGGTGGTGGTGGTGGGGGTGGTGGGCGGTGGTGGTGGTGGTGGCGGCGGCGGCGGAGAGGGAGCACACGCAGGAGGGGGATGAGAGGGGTCGACGATCCCCCTCTCAACCACGCCTGCATGACCCCTCCTCCTCCTCCTCCTCCTCTTTGTCCCCCTCGTTCTCGTTCTCTTACTGGTGAGTAGAGGTTACTTAGGGTCCTCCTCCTCCTATCCCTATTCCTACTCCTTTAACTTCTTAGTCTATAGTTTTAATAATGAAAGTAGTAGTAGTAGTAGTAGTAGTAGTAGTAATAATGATAATGATAATAACCACTTATAATCATTGGGGTTTTTTTCTAAATCATTATTATTTTATTTTCCTCTAATAAAATGCACTTCTCTCACTTCTTCATCATCCTTTTCCTCCTCCTCCTCCTCCCCATCATCATCATCATCATCATCATCATCCTTCACACCTCTTTAGTAAGCCTCACAAGCCACCAAAAGTCATCCTCCACAAACACAACCAGTAACACAAAACATTCACCGGGAAGCACAAAGCAAAGTTGGGGGCATACTCTTACCTGCGCGTGGCAAGGTGTTCATCTCCGTCACTCTGCCCACATCAACTATTTCTAAAGGTCAAAGAGGGGGTCAGTCGGGTTTTAATGAGTGTTTCTTTAGGTTCATTGTACAAAAGAAGGGTCAAACTCTCACCAGGGTCATAAAACTACTCCTGGAAATGCCCAAAACTCATACGAAAGCCTTGTCAAATTTGTGTTCTTGGGCGACGCAATGTTTTATAATACGACCCACAGTGTACATCCCTGTTCATTTTCTCCTCTCCTTCCAGGCCCTCGAAGATGCCTCTGGAACACGCTCGGCCTCCAGACACCAAGGACGAGAGGGATGAGGATGAGGGACACACCTCGCACCAACACCCTCCTCCTCCACCCACTCCTCTCATGGATCTCTCTTCGTTCTTGAGTACCAGCGCTTCAGGTCTTCCCGGATTAGACAAGGACACGTTTCTGGGCTCTGAGGGAAAGGAGAAACGAAACGGACTGACTAAAGACTTGTTGAAATTGAGTCAGGAGGAAAAGAAACCTCATGGGCAGCTGAAGGACTCGCTGGCATTGAGTAAGAAGACGAAGCAGAAAGAGGAATCGGTTCGTGGACATTCTGGAAGGAAGAGCTCTCGGGGGAAGAATAAACAGGAAGGACTAACTCAGAAATCACCGGCATTGAGTCCACAGAAAGAGAAACCTCATGTGGTGGCTAAGGACTCGCCGGTAAAGAGTACGAAGACGAAACTGAAGGAGGAGTCGGTTCGTGGACATTCTGGAAGGAAGAGCTCTCGGGGGAAGAATAAACAGGGAGGACTAACTCAGAAACCACCGGCATTGAGTCCAAAGGAAAAGAAGTCTAATGGGGTGGCTAAGAACTCGCCGGTAAAGAGTACGAAGACGAAACTGAAGGAGGAGTCGGTTCTTAGACAATTTGAGGGGTGGATTTCTCTGGGGAAAGGGATATTGAACGTACTACCGGACTCGCCGGGATTGAATATGACGAAGCAAATAATAGAATCAGTTCATGGACATTTGAGGAAGTTAAAACCTATTGCTAAGCCGATTTCTGAGTATGTTACGAACTCGCTAGGAGACAAGAGGAAGCAGGAAGACAGCGAGGAGAAACTGAAGAAGAAGAACAAGAACAAGGAAGTTAGAGAGAGTATGCAAGAGGACAGTGAGAAGCAGGACCTAAAGACAGAGATAAGGAAGGAATATGAGAAGGAGAAATTGGATAATGAGAACCAGGACCTAAAGACGGAGATAAGGAAGGGATATGAGAAGAAGGAGAAGTTGGATAGTGACAAGCCATCAACCCACCCCAAGAAGGAGAGTAAAAATTATAATCCTTCCGAAATGAACGACAAGAAAACTCAACACAGCAAAGATAAGATGACGAAAGGAAGAAAAGGAAAAGGTGAAGGCAAGAAGCCGAAACCCAAAAGACTGAACCACGAGGAAACGGAGAAGGAGGAGAAGGAGAAAGAGGAGGAGGAAGCAACGTCTCTCCATCCCTTCTTCAGTGCCTTCGTCAAGAGGAAAGATGGCCTAGAGAGGAGGAGAGTCACAAGGAGAACTCGGGCCATTGATGCGCGCTCTTCCTCCTCCTCCTCCTTTTCCTCTTCTGCGAATCTTCCCGTGGAGCACAGAGGAGGACCAGAGCCACTCGATCTCTCCTCCCTTCCCGCCGAACACCGAATCAACTCCATACTACTAAGACAACCACCACCATCATCACCATCACCACCACCAAACTCCCCAATAGGACCTCAACCACCACCATCATGGCTTATATCAACACCACAAACAGCAACACCACCAGCGCCAGTAGGACCCCCAGCACCACCACCAATTCGCCCGACAGGACCACCACCACTACCACCTTCACCTCCATCACCGCCACCGCCAACACCAGCACCACCACCGGCAACTCTCCCCTACCACTATCAACACCACGATCATAAGACAGGTAAGTGATGGTGTTTATTTAATTGGTGATGTGTAAGTAGGTGTAGTTGGGGGCATACACTATAGCTGCGCGTGGCCTCAGTGCTCATCTCTGTCGCATTGCCCCATGAGTCTGTGGGCTGTCTGTGTCTCCTCCTCTTCCTCTTCCTATACTTCTCCTCCTCCTCCTACTTCTCCTCGTCCAACCTTTACCTTCCTCCTATTCTTCCTCCTCCCCTCATCTTTTCTTTATATATTTCTCCTCTTCCAACCTATCATCTTTTTTCCCATTCCTCTTCTTCCTTACCCTCGTTTTCCTTATCCTTTTCCTCCTCCCACCCTTCATCTTCTCATCTCTCTCTTATTCCTCCTTCCCTACACTTTCCTTCCTCCAGTTCTAATCCTCCATCCCCTTCTCTTCCTCCTCCTTCTCCTCCGCTTACCTCTCATCTTCTTATTCCTCTTCCTCTACTCATCTTTCTCCTATTCTTCCTCCACTTACCCTTCGTCTTCTTCTGATTCCTCCTCCTCCTCCTCCTCCAACTCTCGTTTTCCTCCTCCTTCTCCTACCCCTTCTCGTCCTCGTCTTTTCCTCCTTCTACTTCTCTTCCTTAACCTTCATCTTCCTTCATTCTCCTTCTCCTACTTCTCATCTTCCTCCTATTCCTCCTCCTCTTCCTCCTAATCCCTTCCTTCTATTCCTCCTCCTCCTCCTCCTAACCCTCACCATCCCCCTAATCATCCTCCTTCCTTTCACCATCCCCCTCCTTTACCCCTCTTCTACCATCCTTCGCGTATCCTTCAGGAGTCTACGTCTTCGGCTACGGGGACGGGCAGCAGTGGCGGCACGAGGAGCGGGGACCCGAGGGCGTAGTGAGGGGCGCTTACGGCTGGCGGGACGAAGACGGGAAGCAGCATGAGACCTTCTTCGTCGCCGACTCCTCCGGGTACAAACTGGTGCCGAAGGAGAAGCAGGTGAGGGGAGGTTGGGTGAAGGAGGGAGGGAGTTGTTGTTGTTGTTGTTGTTGTTGTTGTTGTTGTTGTTGTTTTTACAGCAGAGGAGTCAGCTCAAGGGCATAAAAAAAGTAACAAATATTAAAAAAAAAAAAAAGTCCGATACTCAATGGATGGAAGGAGGGATCGAAAGGAAAGAAAGGAAGGAAGGAAGGAAGGAAGGAAAGAGAATAGTAGAGAAAGAAAGAAAGAAGGAAGGAAGGAAGAAAGGGAAAGGAAGGGAAGAAAGAAAGGCGAGGAAAGGATAGATAGGAATAGAGAGAGAGAAAAAAAGAAAAGAAAGAAAGCAAGATAAAGAACAAGACTAAATAAATAAATAAATAAATAGGAAGTCGATGGGTAGATAGGTAGGAGAGAGAGAGAGAGAGAGAGAGAGAGAGAGAGAGAAATTAGTACCGATTTCTTTTGTTATTTCGTATATTTTTTGTTACTTTTTTTTGTCATTCATTTTCTTCTTCTTCTCTTTTTCAGGTTTGGTTGTACGGTCCACCAGACAACATCCCTTTTTACTCTTCTCCCTCCTCCTCCTCCTCTTCCTCTTCCTCTTCCTCCTCCTCCTCCTCCTCTCCCTCTTCCTCTTCCTTACGACGTGCTGACCTTCCTTCCGCCAACCAGTTAATCAAATTTCCTTCTTCATCTGCTGTATTTTCCTCCACTTCATTCACTCCACTTATCTCTCTTCCCTCCTCCTCCACCTCCCCCACCTCCTCCTCCTCATCATCATCCACCTCCTCCTCCTCCTCCTCAACCTCCTCCTTCTCCTCCTCTTCCACCGCATCCTCCACTCCTACCTCCTTCACCACCACCTCAAGAAAACCAAGTACCACCACCTCCACTACCACCACCACTACCACGAAGCCCCCTACCACTACCACCACCACTACCACGAAGCCCCCTACCACTACCACCACCACTACCACGAAGCCCCCTACCACCACCACCACTACTACCACGAAGCCCCCTACCACCACCACCACCACTACCACGAACCCCCCTACCATCACCACTACGACTCCTACTACTACTACCACTACTTCTACCACCACCAAACCACCACCAACCACTACCACCACCACTACCCCACCACCCCCACCAGCTACCACTACCACTACAACAAGGAGACCCCCCACCACTACCACTAGTACCACTACTCCACCGCCCCCACCACCAACCACTACTACTACCACTACTCCGTCTCCACCACCTACCACTACTACTGCTATTACTACTACTACCACAACAAGGAGACCCCCCACGACCACTACTACTACTACCACCACCACGCCAAGAACAACCCCATTCACTACATCCCCTACGACACCACCTACTACTACTACTACTACTACTACTACTACTACTGCTACCACCACTACCACTACACCACCCACTCCTATCACACCTATAATCCTTCCTATCGTCTTCCCCACCTTCCCCGCCCCGCCTCTTGTTGCCGCTAACCTCATCACCACCACCACCGCCGCCACTAAAACCACCAAACCCACCACTGCTACATCCACCACCTCCACCACCACTGCCCCCACAACCACCACCACCACTACAAGCCCCACTTCATCTCCCACTTATCCTGCCAGTGACACCATATCCACCAACAACAACACCTCCACCAACACCAACACCAACACCAACACCTCCACCCCAGCACCAAGTGGAGAGGAGGAGGAGTCCTCTGTCGCCACGGGCCGCCCCCCCATCGCCTACCCCCTGCCCCCTCGACCCAACCCGTGGCTCAGACCCCCAGACAGGCCCACCAAGCCCCTCCCCAGCCCCTTCCGCCCCGTCAATCAGCCCCGCCCCACGCGCTACCGCCCGCCGCGCCCTCTCAGGCCCTTGCTGGACCTCCTGGGGCTGCCCCGACGCCGCTACAGACCCCGCCCCAGGCCGCCCTACCCCGAGACGCTGGAGGTGCCCCGGGGTGACGAGGAGGAGGAGAAAGAGGAAGAAGAGACAGAGGAGGATGAAGAGATGGAGGAGGATAATTTAATTGATCACTCCAAGGTCACGTCGCAGCGCCGCCCCGCCCCGCGGCCGCGGCCTGGCAGCGCTGAGGCCCCAGCGACGCCCCTCGACAGTCAGCCGTCAGAGTCGAGTCCTGAAAGACTCATGGACAACTTGTTGTCGCTGCTGCAGGGCGCTAACGACTACGACAGCTACGCCGCCGGGTCTCAGCCCGACGCCCCTGCCTGGAGCGCCTTCTACCCTTACCGATACCCGGACCGCCGACAGCCGCTCCCCGACAACCCTTACCTCTCTGCTTATTCCATCCCACGACCCGGCGGTTCTTTTGTGTGGGGCGACGCGCCACCGCCGCCGGGGCCACAGCCCAGCCAATTTCCTATGGACTACGCCTTCCTGGACGACTACTCGCCCCTCGGGGCCGAGTCTGACTATTTACTCTTCCCTCAAGACGAAGACGACAACTATCCGCCCATCGGCAGCAACCTGGTGGCTTCACCCGGCCGCCCTAGACCCCCCGGCAGCGCCACGCCCACAAGTCAGCCCGTCAGCTTGAGACGGCCGCCGGGTGAGGCTGTGGAGAACGCCGTGATGACTCCCGAAGGCTCGCCTTTCAACGCCGCTGTAAACTCTCAAGCTCTCTCTGCAAACTCAGGCCTGAACAATGAATTGGCTCAGGAGGGCCCAGGAACCCCCAGCCTGACCACGACCACTGAAGAGGACGAGGCCATGCTGGCCACGACCTTGGGCGCCGCCCCAACTAATGAACAGACGGACGCCCAACACACCTCGCCTTCACCAGCACCGCAGGCAGTTCCGCAACCCCCCGCCACTACTACCAAAACCGCTGTCGCCACCACCCTCGCCCCCGCCGCTCCTAACACCACCACCCCCACCGCGCCTGCTTCCGCCCCCACCCTGCCGCCTTCACAAAGCAGCTTCTGGACGGACATCCTACGCCGCATCTACAACCTGCCGGGCCTCGTGCCTCACTCACGCCCGCTGCGGCCCGTCTTACAGTGAGGCGCCGCAGCCCAATCCGCAGCCCAGCCGCCGCGCCGTCCTCATGTGGTGCGGCCGCGTCTGTCCTGCACCGCCGCCACGCCCCGGGCATTACCTAGGCTAAGAGCGAGGCGCCGCAAGCGTCTCGAGCACCGCGTAGTGGATGACAAATAAATGCAAAGCTTTCTGGAAAACTGGGACGTTCATTTCTATGTTAGTGACAACCTATGTGCGTAATCTACTTACACACACACACACACACACACACACACACACACACACACACACACACACACACACACACACACACAAACTAATTGCCCATTCTGTGCCTCTTCTAAAAAGTCGAGACTGGTGAGTATCAGCATCCGGTTCACAGGTATGCACAGCGACACACCTGGAGAGAGAGAGAGAGAGAGAGAGAGAGAGAGAGAGAGAGAGAGAGAGAGAGAGATTTGGCTTCAGCAGGCGAAACATATAAGTAAACAAATATAACTAGTATAATAACGAAGCCCAAGTCCAACGAGCCAAAACTCCCATACGGGCCTCGTGCATAAATACGATGTTAAGGAGCAATCGTAGTGTATCAGTTTAAACAAATATGACCCATACACACACGTCCACGCACACACATACAGTCTACATATATACATATATACGCGTATATATGGACACATGTACCGACACATACATATGCTTACAAATACACATACCTCCGTGGTTATACACATGCATGCTAACGCACATCCACACAAATGCACTACTTCTGATACACCTACATACCTATAAATGTCTATGTATAAACAGTCATATGCAAACGGATACACATGTATACTCATTCCACACGGCTATACATTTCCACACTCCTCTACACCTGCACCTCCATGCACACGTACCCAAACATACACAGATATTCGTGTTAAGCCATACAGACCCTTGTGAAACATACATACACACACACACATATATACTTGTACATATCATAAGCCATGTGCAGACTGTACTAATACAAACAGTACGTTGTGCATACTCTAACATTATTACGTTTAGCTGCAAGTAAATTTGTTATGGCAGGAAGATGTTGTAAATATATATCACAATGGTAGCAGGAAACATTCTTGGCAACCACCCGTAATTATTCAATAAGCTATATTTTACCTTGAATTTGAAACCTGGTCGTGTATCGCTTGTTTTCACCTCGTCTGAAAGCTGATGCCAGTACCCGACACCTCTATATGAAACACTTTTGCGCATGTGAAGTTCTGTTATAAGGAATTCTTAGAGTTCCGGCCTTCTAGTTGCAAAATTATGTGTTACAAACTGGAATCCACAGTCAGTTGTATAGAGATTTAATACATTATATACAAATCAATTTGTTTGTGGCTGAATTATGTCCAGAAGTTGTAATAATTTGTGTTCTCGACCCAGCGCGGCTGTGTTCATGGCTACCGCTGTAAGTCATAATTCTTAAAAACATTCTTTGTACAACGAAGAGGCCATCTAGGTAAGTTTTGTATGCACCGCCCCAAATTGCAATTCCGTATCATAGGTGTGGATGGATTGATGCAAAATAAATCAGTTTTAAGGAATCGGTATTCATATGTCCTCTAACCCTATACAGGACACCAGTCAATTGAGAAACTTTCAATTTTACGTCCTTAGCGTGAGATGTCCAATTCAGTTTGTTGTCAATAATTCCCAAGAATTTTGCTTCATCTACCTGTTTCAATACTACATTATCCATTGTCCATTGACTGATTGAGGGGGAGGAAGGAAAAGAAAAAAAGGAAAGGAAGGAGAGGGGGGGAGGGTGGCATGTGAGGGGACTGACTGACTTACTGAAGGTACACAGACGGAGAGGGAGAGGAGAGGAAGGGGGAAGGTGAGGGAAGGGGAGGAAGGACAGTCCCGTGAATAACATAATCGCTTCCTGGCGCGCGTTGATAATCCCTTAATGGAGGCTTGGAGCACTTGGACCCCACTGCCTTGTGCGGCGCCGGAACGAACGAACGAACGATGAAACGACTCCGGGTTCACGCCAGAGGGAGAGAGAGAGAGGAGGGGGGAGGGGGAAAATTTAAAGGAGGAGAGTATAAATAGTAGTTGAAGTATTAGTAGTAGTGATAATAACAGAAGTAGTGGTTATGTAGTAGTAGTAGTAGTAGTAGTAGGAGGAGGAGGAGGAGGAGGAGGAAGAAGAGGAGGAGAAAGAGGAGGTTTTGAAAGAAGAAAAAGAAAAAAATAAAGAGTAATTGTCTTTTGTATAGTTGTTGTTGTTGTTGTTGTTCTTGTTGTTGTTTCACCTTTGCCTTTCTTACAATGACAAAAATTAGAGAGAGAGAGAGAGAGAGAGAGAGTCCTATAGCATGCAGCCACGGTCATTGCCACAGTTCACACGCGCATCCTTAACCGCCAAGGACACACACACACACACACACACACACACACACACACACACACACACACACACACACACACACACACACACACACACACACACACACACACACGCAATAACGCACGTAATAAGCATCAGCGGCGGAAGTTGGCGTTTTGTCGGCGGGGGCGAAGGGTTAAAAAAATATAAAACCGAAAAAAGCTGCCATTTCTGAGTTCTAAAAAGTAACGAGAATGAAAACTTACACGAGAATCGATACATGAAGAACAGACAGAAAAAGAATGAAAAGAAATAAAATGTCGGCGCGGGAGAAGGCAAAAAGGATTAAATGATAAGAAAAAAACTGACATTACTGATATTACAAAGAGGAACAGGGGACAAAACTTACGCGAGAATCGATATTTTAAGAACAAAAAAGGAAAGAACGAAACAGGTGATAAAAGAAGACCTGATAAAAAAATAGAAGAAAGGAAAGCGCTGAGTATACATGAAAAAATATACTTTCGAAAAAAATATATACAGCTGACTCGAAAATTCATCTTAAGGAAAACAAAGGGAAAGGAACAAAAAGGAAAGAAAAAGATGAGTTTGTGATTCCTAATAAAAAAAATCCGGTAAAATTAACAAAAATAGGGGAAGAAAAAATACAGCCTGAAAATTATCTTGAGGAAAACAAAAGGAACAAAAAAAGAAAGAAAAAGATTAGTGTGATTCGGAAGTTATAAAAAAAAATCCAGAAAAAATAATAGAAAAATAACATTAATTTAGCTTACACGAGAACAAGTACGTAGAAAATAAGTAAACACATAACAGATAAATAACGAAAAAATATGGAAAAACAGCAAAAATAACTTAACTGACTCGAAAACAAGAAAATAATGAAATACCGAAGTAGTCGTTTCGTGGTTGATTGTTAAAGATAAAAAAAAGACATAAAAGACGAATTTCAGTAACTATAAAACAAAAAACTAAAAACAATCTGCTTACTCGACATTACGTATACATATTTATATTTATTACTAATCCCTCAATCGTGTAGTTTAATAGGTAAGAAAATTAGCAATGAACCACTGAATCCTTTACTGCTGAACCATGTGTGTGTGTGTGTGTGTGTGTGTGTGTGTGGTCAGTTCAGTTCAGTTCAGAAGGCTGCTGTATTCGCGTGAGGAAAGGCTTGGAGTGAAGTACGTGAGTAATTTCTCAACTTCGTATACTTTTTTTGTTTCCAGAAGGGTAGATTTAGGTAAAGATTCGTTTTAGTACAGTGCCAGTATTTCATTACCTACCTTATGAAACATCACTAGCTCTTCATATATCTTTTCTACTAACGTATTAAAACGAATCTTAACCGTAGATTTATACCATTTACATTGACATTCATCCTCTCTTAGTCTGTTTCCTGTATCTTTTCTTTTTCGTCTAAAGTCCATCCTTTCTTAAATTGTTCTTTTTTTTAACATCTATCCCCACTTATAGCATGTCCTTCTACCTGTTCTTTTTCGTCAAATATCCGTTTTCTTTTAAGTGGTCTTTTTCCTATTCTCTTTCGTCTAAATTCAACTGTCCGTCTAATTACCTAACTAACCACCCGCCTGTTCACTTATTTCCGTCTATACCTATATTTACGTGACTGCGGTAATCTTTCCATATTTCTTTACGTTCCCACCACCTGTCTGCTTTTAACACCTACCCTGTTGTTCACCTGTTAATGTTACCTGCTTACCTGACGACTATCCTAATCTCTCATTTCCGCCTGTTCACTTATTTCAGTCTACCTGTATTAACGTGACTACGGTAATCTTTCTATATTTCTTTACTTTCCCACCACCTGTCTGCTTAAACACCTAACTAGTTGTTCACCTGTTCTGTTACCTGCTTACCTGACTGACTTAACTATCCTAATCTCTCATTTCCCCTTAATCACTCGTTATCCGGTGTCTCGTCAATAATCTTAATATTTTCATTTACTTGCTATACTTCTCTTCCTTCGTCTGCCTAGTAATTATCCGCCATTCTTTTCTGAACAATCGTAAATGTATTCAGCTGTTTACTCATCCCGTTCATTTGTACGTGTCTGTTGTACTCATGCGTCACTCTTAACGATCATTATCTATTCATCTCTCTACTTTCCTCCTCTTTTGCCTGTCTTAAAACCTATCCGCCAACCTTTTCTTATAACGATCGTAACAACTCTTCGGTTATTTGCTCTTCCTTCCTTTTCTACCTTGCCTTTTCATCTATTTGTACCAGTCATCTTTTATTTGCCTACCTAGCTCATATGACACTTAACGATCATAACAACCTATTCATCTATTCATTCTTCCCTTTCTTTCCTTCCTTCCCTTCCATTTCACATACTACCTTCATCTATTCTTCCTTCCTTTTCTACCTTGCCTTTTCATCTATTTGTTCCAGTCGTCTTTTATCTACCTACCTAGCTCATATGACACTTAACAATCGTAACGACCTCCATCTAGTTGCTCTTCCCTTCCTTCCTTCCTTCCTTCCCTTCCATTTCACATATTTCCTCCACTCATCCTTCTTTTATCTACCTGCCTAGTTCATATCCGTCACCAGAGTGGAAAGTAGCATTGAGTGAGTGGTTCGTTGCGTGACTGTGTGTGTGTGTGTGTGTGTTCACGGTCCCGCCCCATCGCCGCCGCCCACTGAAACTCATGAAGCAGCGGCCGTGAAGCGCTGTCGAGGTACCGCCCGTCAACCTCACCCCGGGCCGGCCATTCACTCTCTCCCCAGTGCCTCTCTTCCTCCCTGTGGCGCTAGGACCTCGCTTCAGCCTCCCTGTTTGACCCTACCCTCGCGAATCACCTTCTCGTGTGCTCTAAAAAGGAGGGAAGAGGTGCCAAGAAAGTATCCTCGCTTGTTATAGGTTCTCGTTCGCTAGTTCCGAGTGTCTTTCTGTGGCGCTGGGACCTCGCTGTTGTCTCCCTGCTTGGCCTTAACTTCGCCAACCCGCCCTTTATTGTGCTCTAAAAAGGGTTAATATTGAGGAAGGGGTGCTAAAAAGTGACCTAGCTTGACACGATCTCAATTCCCATTTCTCAGTGCCTTTCTTTCTCCCTACGACGCTAAGACCTCGCTGCAGCCTCCCTACTCGGTCCTAACTCCGCCTACTCGCCCTTTGCTGTGCTCTGAAAAGGGTTATATTAAGGAAGAGGTGCTAGAAAGGATCGTAGTTTGTTTCAGGTTCCAGTTTGCTAGTTTGAGTGCATTCTTTCCTCTCCTACGTCGCTAGAACTCGTACTAAAGCCTTTCCCTTTTTTTCTTTATATATCGCGGTCTAGAAGTGAAATATGAAGAAGGGTCCGCTAGAACACAATCCACAGCCCCTTTCTCACTAGGTTTGTGTTATTGTTTATTAATCGTGAGTGCATTCCTTCTACGTCTCTAGAAATTATGTACTAACTCACTTTTTTTCTCTTTCTCTTCAGTAGTGAAATGAGAGGAGTGATCCGCTTCAGCACGACCCCCAGTCACTTTATCACAAGGCTTAACAGTGTGGTTCTATTCTAGTTCTCAGTGCTTTCATTTCTCGGATTATACGTAGTGAAATGTGAAGAGGGAGGCGCTAGCACACAGCCCCCAGTCCCTGTTTCACAAGGCTTAGCAAGTGTTACGTGTGGTCAGAGAGTTCGTGTGATTCGTGACGCTATTCTGAACTGCTTTAGTCACGCAACGAGGCCAAGAAGTACACTTTTTAACGCTTGTTCTTTTTTTGTTCTTTTCCTTTCCCTTCGATCATAATCTCACTGCGTGCTTGTCGTTTGGGTTATGGTCGTTTTGTAGGCGTGACTTCGTCCTCGTCTCTGCAGGTGGGGCCTTGTCCGAGGGGTGTTTCTGGCGCTTAAGTTCTGTCTTCAGTTCATTTCCTTCCCTTCATTTCGGTCTTTGGCTCATTTCCTTCCCTTCACTTCGGTCTTTGGCTTCACTTCGGTCTTTGGTTCATTTCCTTCCCTTCACTTCGGTCTTTGGCTTCACTTCGGTCTTTGGTTCATTTCCTTCCCTTCACTTCGGTCTTTGGCTTCACTTCGGTCTTTGGTTCATTTCCTTCCCTTCACTTCGGTCTTTGGCTTCACTTCGGTCTTTGGTTCATTTCCTTCCCTTCACTTCGGTCTTTAGCTCATTTCCTTCCCTTCACTTCGGTCTTTGGCTCATTTCCTTCCCTTCACTTCGGTCTCCCCCTTCTCAAGTGTTCGCCATCTGTGGTTCCCAAGTTGTGAAGTCGTCGCCTCGTCTCTCTGCCTGTGGGGTCGTACCTGAAGGCTGCTGCTGAACGCCTACGACAAATGACGATGGAATAGACTAGAGGGTCGTAATAGTTCTCTCTGCTCGGTTATAGCCATTCGGGTCCAGAGTCGTTTAAGGGTGAAGCGAGACACCTGCCTGACGAACCTAAGGAGAGGGTGAACGAAGTAAGGGCTGCGTCACCAGATTGTCGTACTCAGCCTCTTATGTTTTTAGATTTACGAACCAAAAACTGTCTCCTCCACCCCCATAACCGCATTTATTCATAGTTACCGTTGAAGTGTTTAATTAGTAATGTCTTTTTGCTATAGTTAAGTGTCTAAAAACGGTAAATACAATGATGGATACGATATTCTGGCAACGCTGAGGAAGAGTGAGCCAGGAGGAGTCTCGTCAGGGTATTGAAGACGATGTTGCTGATGATGGTGATGATCTCAGCGTTCCTTTGTTTGCTCGGCGTTCAGGTGAGTTAATTTACCGCGTTTATTCTTTGTTGTTTTTGTTGTTGGTTTAGATTACTTATTCTTTTTTTTTTTCCTTTACTCATTCGACTTGTTTGCTTTTGATAACCTTCGGAATGAGGAGAGTAAGGTCAGAGATTTTTTTTATATTGTTCAGTAGTGCTTTGTCGGTTTACACACACACACACACACACACACACACACACACACACACACACACACATGCATACCGCCCTTCCTGTATATACAATGACCTCGACAATGGAAGCGATCATGAGAAACTGTATCACCACCAACACCATTATCACCACCACCATCACCATCACCAACATCACCACTAACACCACCACTAACACCAAACATTATCACCACCACCACCACTAACTCTCCCATACGTTCCCATCCTATAACCCACGTGAAGAAAACATTAGTAGGATCTGAACAAAAAAAGTAGTATATCAAATAAGCAAATATATATATGGTCGCAGTTTAAGAATAAGTTTGACATCCATCCATGCATAGTGTAAGGTGGAGGATTGGGAAAGGGGAATAGAAAATTTGAAATAACCGTAGAAAAATATATTAAATGGATGAAATCTGAGGATAAGAAAAGGGAAAAATAGGAAAAAATAGAAAACAGTAGAAGATGGATTAATTAATGGATAAAATTCAAGGATTAGGAAAGTGCAAAGATAGAAAAAATAGAAAACAGCAGGATAATAGATTCATAAAAGGATAACATTCGAGGATTAGAAAAAGGGAAAAATATAAAACAGAAATAACAGTAAAAAAAAAAAACAGGTGGATAAATGGATAAAATTCGAAGATAGGAAAACGGGAAAAACAAATGAAAAGAAAAAATAGAACAAATAAATAAATAAAACTAGCTTACATGAATAATAATGAAAAAAAGTAATGTTAGAAAAAAAATAGCTAAAAATATGAAGATAAAATGAGAAAAAAAATACATATCCCACATTTTCTTTTTCTTTGCGTGCGCGCGTGTGTGTGTGTGTGTGTGTGTGTGTGTGTGTGTGTGTGTGTGTGTGTGTGTGTGTGTGTAATGATACAAGACGCTGGTGATATGAATACTAAAGAAGACGATGAGATGGTAGGACAAGAGGAGAGGAAGTGTAAATCTCGGGCCATAAAGGATGTGAGTGTTTTACAGAGTGGCTGGGTGCTGTGAAGAGAGAGGGAGGGGGAGGAGAGGGAGTGGAAGGGAGGGGAAAGGGGAAAGAGCTGGAAGGGAGAGGTAGGGAAGTGGGAGGAGGAATGGGGAGGAAAGTGGAAGGGAGGGGGATGAAGAGAGGCCGGGGAGAAGGGAAGGGAAGTTGAGGAAAATCGAAGGAAGGGAAAGGGAATGGAAAGGAAAAGAGAAAGGGAGGGGAAGGAACTGGAACGGGATGAAAGGAAAGTGGAAGAGGTAGGGAAGGGGAGAGAAGAAATAGAAGGGAAAGGGGAGAGAAAAAGGGGAAGGGAGACAAAGTGAAGGGGGAGGGGGGAAGGGAAGGAGGAGATTAACAACATAAAAAGTGGGAGCAGGAAAGAACATAGACAGGGAGGAGAGGACGTTGTTTGTGTGACGGAATGTAGAGAAAAAATTATAGTAATAGTCGTAGAATAGGACATCATAATTATACACGTCCGTCTTGTCTGGTTGTAATGATTCTATACTTATATGCTACTGTTTTCATTAGTAGTAGTAGTAGTAGTTGTAATAGCAATCCACAACTATTATTATCTTTCCCCCCTCCCCTATCCCTCCGCCCCCCCTTCCCTCAGGTGCAGCAGGCGGCGGGGGTTCCTCTAGGTCTGCTGGGGGCCGACGGGGGGTACGCCGCTTCCTCCCCCCCCTACCTAGCCTCATTCCCCCCACTCCACTACCCCCGCCACTACCTCCACCTCGATCACCTCCACCACGGGTAAGCGAGAGAGAGAGAGAGAGAGAGAGAGAGAGAGAGAGAGAGAGATTCATTACTACTGACTCGAAACTCCGAAACCTCAATATTTCTTTTTTTTTTTTACTTTGTTTTTTGTGTATAGCCCCTTCTCCTCCCCCTCTTCATCCCTATACCTTTCACCCCCTTCTTCCATTCCCCTCCAGCTTAGACCAGCAGGAGGGAAGGAGCCCCCCGCCAGCCCCCCGCGGCGTACGTCCAGTGCTGTTGACCCGCCCCGTCCCCCAGCCTGATCCCCGCCCCCCGCCGCGCCCCCACCCATACTCCCTCCTCTACCTCCACTACGTCCCCCTGGCCCGCCTCGCCCCCCAACCCCGCCCCCAGCAGCGGAGGGGAGGGGTAAGACACCACCACCGCCCCTACAGACTCAGGTGAGGAGAGAAAGGCCCGATTTTGTCTTAGTGTTTTATGGTAAGGGTTTGTTTATTTGGTGAGGTTGGTTTATCGGTAAGCTCATCATATATACATATCCTATATACTTGGAATTTGGAGGAATCTATAACACTCTTTCAGTTTTATTTCTTCCATTCTACCCTGACTTAATCTCACTGAATAAATTTAACCTGATGGTCCATTCAGTAAGATCTAAAACCATCAATAACAGTGGCTTTAAATTTTCTTTTAGTAAGTGAATTATAAAAAAAAAATCAAATACAATACAAGTAAAAAAAGAGCCTTAATAATACAAGTAAAAAAAGAGGCTTAATAATACAAGTTCAGTTCCTTCAAATGGCACAAACGGTTGGGTCATATTTAAGCCAACAAAAGCCATTCATCTCCATTCATAATTTCCATCCATTGCTATTAGAGTATAATGTCCTTTTCATGCAGTGTGCGGCAACATAGGAAAGAGACAAAAGTAGCTGCCTTCCACTTAACTATAATGTAAAGCCACAAACAGTTAGTGTCATATTTAACCCGGTAGCAGCAGGGATCAGGTTTCTTAATGGTCCCTCTAAGCGAGAAAAGAGAAAAAATCATCACTCACACAAACCATTTCATAATATATATCAATGCATTTGTGATCAGTTTATGTATCGTCTATTTTTGGGGATTTATATCATGGCATAAATTTGGCCCATCGCTGCTACTGGGTTAAGCTAACAAAATTCACCTGTCATTTACACCTATTATGCATTATTATAACTAGAGCATATCATCTTGCAGAATATCATAAAAACAGTGTCATAATTTTGACCCATTAGTATTAAAGTATGTCATCTTGCAGAATGTCATAAAAACAGTTTGTCGTAATACTGAGCCACTAGTATTAAAGTATGTCATCTTGCAGACAGTAGCTGTGGGAGTAACTATGACTCTTCTACGGTTAGCCGGTGGAGTCATAGGGTACTAAGGAGAACCCCTCCACGTGGGCCCGCTGGGCGTTGTACGTTGGGAGTTCCCGCCACTCCCTTAGTCACCCAGGCTGCGACCCCGTACTTCGGCGGAGTGTCTCCTCCTCGCTGGCCCGCCTATGCTCAGTGCCAGCGTGCATCATCGGCTGTTGACAAGATTACGCTAGTGTCCACCTGCCAATCAGCGTAGATGGACCCCCTGATGTCCATGGGTCAACCTGCCCTATATGTGGACGCGTCTTCGCCTCCCTCACTGTGTCGTAATTTTGACCCATTAGTATTAAAGTCTCATCTTGCAGAGTGTGGGAGTGAGACAGCATCAGGACAAGACCCACCACCCCACACATTTCAGGCGCAGTGCAGCGTGGAGCCGGTCAGGTGTCACGGCCCTTCAACAAGTCGCCTGTGCCGACACCCTAGCAGGCATTTGAATCTTCAGGTGCTGTTGGATAAAAGGGAACAGCATGTCAACTCTGGGAAGAACCTCAAGGCTGACTGTCACAGCTTCCTACTTGGAACCGGAATCAAACCAGAACATTGACGGTGTTGCCTGCCCCGCCATGTGAAGGTCTATAAGGAAGGAGGCTCACCTACTAGACTCTTAGGTGGCAAGCTTGCATATATATGAGCTGTGAACTGTATGTATGAAATACTGTATAAATAAACTTTAAATGGGAGACTGCATTTATTTCTTTTACAGCCAGACAGTTTGCCTTTCTCCGGAGACTCTTTTAGGTATTATGGACTTTGGTTTAAATTTGCCTCTTGAACCCTACAAAACATATGATTAAAGTGTGCATTTCACAATGCTCGATACTAAAGAATTTGTAGTTTTTACTGTAAAAGTATATAGTAGCTAAATATATATAGATGGACATAGGCCGTGCAAAATGTATGTTTTCGAGTCGAATGCTGAAGCAGCATTGTTAATTTTATAGCTGGCATTTTCTGAGGCTCTGAGAAGAGAGCGTTGGTGCTTGTTTAGCGTAGTCAGTTGGCATCCAAGATACATTTCACGTTATGTCTTAAAAGACCATCTTTGGGAGAAGCGCTCAATGTGCCACCTGATCGGCTCTGCGACCTCACTGCTGACTAGCCGCTCCAAATTGATACTTTCTAAGTAGAGAAAACACACACGGCATGTAACAGGCTGCCTTAATGCTTGACCTTCATTAACCCTGCACTTCTCCCAAAGATGGTCTTCTTTAAACATTAGAACACTGACTAAACAATCACCAACAGTCTCTCATCAGGGCCTTGGAAAATGACAATAACAAAACTGGCGCTGTCACAAATGTCGACTTAAAAAGATTCATTTTGCAGCAGGTCTGCTCCCAAATCATTATTTATGTATAATTTAAGCAAGTAGAAAATAAATGTTAATTTTATGAAATCATTATTAATCTAAATCTTACATGTCATACTATACCTATATATATTGTTCACTTGTATCTGAATTTTTTCAATCCCAAAATTTGTATAATGGCTCCATGAAAGACAGCTATATTCTATATTTCTAATAAAAATTGCTTTTAAAAGAAATTATTTCCACAAAAAAAAATTGTAAACTGTGTTGTAAGAGAATGAGATGCTAAATGAGGAGTTTCCCTTATATATAACTAGTGGCTAGTTTTACATTACCTTGGAGGATGGATGGACGGCTGGGCAGATGAGAGGACTGAGGCAGCGAAGACAGCGTGTTGACAGGAGAGAGTGCCGCAGCCTACACCTTAATGCTGTCACAAGGGGTGCACATCAGGACAGCCTCACTTATACACTCCTCTGCAGAATAAACATTGTAATGAGCCACTAAAGTTAACAATTTTATCATAATCTAACTTTTCATTTCACTGAACCTGAAGTACTTGAGAAGTGAACAATAACATGAAACACATGATCTGCTTGGAGAGGTGACTACAGTGGGCTGCACAAGGCACAGTACAGACTTCAGTCATGTTCCTAGGCTGTGTAAATGACATACCAGGGCACTGCCTTCACTGACAAATGAAAGGATTAACCCCTTGACTGCAGATTTCCTACAAGAAGACATCACCAAGCAACAGGAATGGAACAAAAAGTGGCTGCTACAATTCAATGAAGAAAAATGTAAAGTCATGCACCTTTGGAGGGGAAATCCAGCATACCAATGCCACATGGGAAACACTCCACTATCCACCACAGAGACAGAGAAAGACCTGGGACTATGTGTTACCAGGCTACCGATGAAAGCCAAATCTGTGCCAATCGCAGCGGATGGGTTAACAGGATAGGGTGTCTTGCCTCCAGAGTATGCAAACATTCCGCCGACTAGCAAGGACCAGTCATACAGCCACTTCAGGACTGACGGCAAGACAAACATTCACTACCTCAGCCAAACAGCTTGAACAACATTGCCATATTTGATGCAAGGATTAAAATAATGAAGTTTGAACACTAATTACTAGAGAAATATAAATACAGGCAGAATCCCTTTTTCTTTTCTTTTTATATCAATCTAGTAGCTTAGGGCAAATAAAACAAAACAAAAGAGCCAACTAAACACTATTCAAGCAAAAAAGGAGATTCAATTTTGGCTAGAAAGGTTAAGTTGGTTGCTGCAAACATTGAGTGGCAGTAACTTAAACCTCATACTCTAAATAAGCAGTAATTACCAGGGGTGTGGAGTCGGAGTTGGAGTCGGAGTCGGTAAAAATACCCCTGACTCCGACTCCTTAACGTACGTAATCATTCATCGTGTAATGTAGTTGAAGTTTTTTTCTTTTACATTATCTAGATGTTGTCTATATAGAGTACATGTAATTTGGATGTAAATGCATGTCAAGAGAGTCTACTGGCACTACAGGCAGCATCTAAAAAAAAAATAACAGAAGATCTATTATAGTCGGCAAACACCCCAAGGCTCAGGCAAGTCATTTAGAATTTATTATTTCCTTCTATTCCTTTGCTTTTGTGAAAATTAAAGAGAACTATTATGGTCACTCCGCATCTCTGTAGTGCAAAAGTTAGTGTGCATAACTATGAATCTGTGGGACAAGGTTTGAACCCGAGCCTGGGCAGTCAGCGTACAGCCCTCCCAGCTGTTCATCCTTTCTTTTGAGATGGTCAGTAAATGGGTACCTGGTGAAACATAGGAAAGATAAACTATGGTAACCTGGGTGTAGTACTGGCCGTGTCGTGTTGATGACCACAGGCTCAAAGGGCCAGCAGAACAGAGATGAGCACCACCGCCGCACGCAGCTATTTATTTACTTTACTAATAAATAAGTAACCTATCACTGCTATAATAGTAACCAATTGCCATTTAATTAGTACTGAAGCCCCATTGGTTGCAGCTGCTTGCCGTGGCACAGCTCATCTTGGTAACACTGCAAGCAGAGGTATGACAGTGGCTGCCTGCACATCAACATTACAAAAAAATAATTTATGAAGATCTGCATACCCTCTTTTTCTCACGGTCTTTTCAGCACCATACTTTGTAAAAATGTTTCAAGCCACTCCTATCTACAAGAAGGGAGCTGCCTCTGACCCCCTCAGCAGTACAGTGTAATGGCCCAAGACATGAATAAAGACTCCACAAGGCCTCGAGCCACAGGGATCCCTTGGGTTTGACACTAGTGTCCGCCTCCTGTCTCAGGGGCCCGGATTCAAATCAAGGGCAGAATGTTTGGAAAAATATTTATCCTCTAAAATATTTCTCATGTGCTTTAAGTAATACCTTTGGCATCTCAGGCCATCACAATAGATGCATACAGAGGTTCATCTTTCTTTTAAAAAAATTATCATCCACATTTAGTTACTGATAAGGCCCATGCATGACTGACTTCAACACAGGGGTTGTCAAAACATTATGTTCCAAGTACAATGGCACCTCATTAGATATCTAACCCCATGAAAACAATAGAAGGTAAATATATAGTAATACACCCATTTCAATATGGCAGAGTGAGGCACCACCAAACTAAAGAATCCCACTTTGACCTAACAGATTGTAACCTATTGCCAGTAAAATAGTTTACCTAACATAGTAATAATCTATTGCCATTTAATTTGTAGTTCAGATCTCAGAAATCAGTAATGTGCAATGAAAACAGTTCAAAGAGATGAACAGCACATTGAAATTTATAAATCAATCAATTCCCCGAACCGAGTTGGGTGCAATTCTAGAGTAACACCAAAGAAAATGAGAGGGGGAGCCTGTGCCACCAAGACCATGCCTCTAAAGATAATAATGATATAAACTGTATTTCACCCAATGGAATAATATAAAACAGCAGGACAGGAATGGAAAACAGGAAAATAAGTGTAATTAGATATAAGACACCTCTCCTCCAAAATTTTAGCTCTTATGGCCACTCTTTGTCATTGGGAAAGTTTAGCAGACTTTTTTTCTCATTAATACTTTTTCTTTGCCCTTGAGCTGCTTCCTTTGCTGTAAAAAAAATAATAATAATAATAAAATAGACACCATAACAAGCCAGCCCTGCCTGTCTAATGTAACCTAATCTAATATATATAACATGTCCACTCACCGGCAAAGGACAGCGGCAGGAGATCCTTCAGGCCTTCTACTGCACGGCTCCTTTGTGTCCCTGCTGGCGTGGAGTCCAATACAGGAAGGGTCACACACTGATGTCCTACCCCTGTCGGCCTATAGGATCACCCAGGGCCAGGACTTGTTGCCTTCCTCTTCTTCTTTTTCCTGCTGGGGCTTAAGGCTTTCTGGCCCCTCTGTAACCTCTCTTGGGTCTTGTCCATTTCTACTTTGACGTGGTGAGTGATTTCTTCTCCTTCTTCCTCTTTTGTTGACTTCTGAAGCTTTGTATCGGTTCTTAGGTCTCTCTACAGCTTGATCTTCCTTCCTTTGTGTCCTTTAATCATTCTTCTTTCTTCGTTTCCAGCCTTGAACGTCCCCAGCCCGCCAGCCTGACTTGTGACGATGGAAATGATGAGTGATGGCGCCGCGCCGCCCTGGTGGTGATGGGTCGGCAACGGCTACGGCTGTTCGAGGCCTTCGAGCAGAATCACCTAAACACTTATTATGTTTGATCTTCCAAGTGATTCAAGAACCGTGACTAATAATACGTGAGAGATGAGACCAAAAGCAAACTCCACGGGTGACACAAACACGAGTCACAGGTGTGCACACGCCCGCACCGTTGCAGCAGAGGTAAACAAACGCACGTGTAATTGACTAATTGTCTCAGTTGACGGGTTACAGGCTACAGGCAATAGTGACGCGTGCTTCTCAGGGCTGAGCCCGTTGTGCATGCAGTCAAGTTACTCATTTTAAAGCAAGAACAGGCACTCTGAAGGTAAGTGGAAGGAAATGGGCCCAAAAACTAAGAAAGACGGGAAAAAAAGAAAAAAAAGTTCACTATTTGTCAAACGGTAAAGCCGCGTGTGGCTGCGGTGCACATCTCCGTACCGTTCGTTGGCTCTGGGCCTGTGGTGGGTAAAAACCCATTACCCCGGGACACTTGTATCGCAAGTCCTTTCTAACCAATGTGAGGCCCGAGAGTACCACGATTTACCTCCCCGAAGTTTCTGCAGGTAGTACCCATTTATCGACCACCCAGAAGGGAGGATGAACAGCTGGGTGAGCTGCACGCCGACTGCCTGGGCTGGGATTCGAACCAGGGCCTGCGGAGTCGAAGGCAGGCACACTGACCACTGCTCCATGAAGGTGCTTTATTGACAAACGGTACACATGCAATCAGCCCCAGCAAGGGTGCAGGAAAAGGCAAATATGTCAGAACAATGCCTGTCTCTGAAGGACAAAATTATTGGCTATTATTTAGCAGACCTGATTGGTCCATAATTACACTATCTTCCATTTCTGTGTAAAATATGCTTCCATTTTCATTGAGCTATTACTAGGTAAGCCAACAAAAAAACAGCTATGAAAATGTTAGTGAATTTGATAATAGCTTACTCTTTTACTGTCAATGTTACGACTGCTGATGATATGTTACTATTTTGTTTGCAATAGGTTACTATTAGATATGTTTAGGTGGGTTTGTTAGTTTATAGATTTTTTTTTTTTTTTTTTTTTTTTTACACAAAGGGAGACAGCTCAAGGCACAAAAAAAAAAAATTAAAATATAAAAAAAAGCCCGCTAGCTCTGCTCAAAAAGAAGAATCAGAGGTGGCGAAAGAGTAAATCAGTTTAAGGAGAGAGGTGTGAACCCCTTCTCCCTAGAGAAGGAAAGAGAGGCAGGAGGGATACAGATGAAGGGAGATTGTTCAGTGAGGACCAGTTAGAGATGAAAGAGATGAAATGCTGGTGAACTCTTACATAAAGAGCATTTGGGGTTTAGCAGGATGAGCATGAGAGAAAATAGGTGAGCAGTGGGGGGGAGAGAAGGGAGGGGGAGGCATGCAGAGGCAGTCAGAAAGAGCAGTCAAGCGACAAAATGAGATAGAAGATAGAAAGAGAGAGGCAACAGACTGAATTTAAGAGGTAGAAGACTATCAGTATGAGGAGGAGAGCTGATGAGATGAGGCCCTCACTCTGTCCAGGAAGAGCTGAAGGTGGGACCCACCACACATGTGATGCATACTCCATGCAGGCGAACAAGGCCTGAGATAACTGACAGAGAAGAGGAAGAGAGAGAAGATAGGCAGTAGAGAGCGCCAGGAAGCTGATTTAGTATTTATTAATGAGATGAGATGTTTCCAGTTGATAATTTGAGTTGAGATAGAAGGAGGATTAGGATAGAAGGAGGAGGTGAGAGCTGGGTTGTGTGAAAGCTGGGGATTGTCAAAGAATAGGGATGAGGCCTTTGGATGTGTTGTGGATTTGTGTTTGAGGCGTTGAAGGTTTGAGGGTTCTTCTTGCCAGAATTTTAATCCATTATATCTGAAATGATCTGTAAGGTCTGCAACCTCCAGCCTGTAGCCTTCCTGAAGAGAGTTCTTCTATTAAAGATTTAAGAAAAGAGTTTTATCAGAAGATCAATGATGAGTAGAGAATTGATAGGAGAATGGATATCATCAATGAACAAGAAACTGTTAATAATAGAAGGGAAGAAAACAGACCGATAGCGACCAGGGACAGATAAGAGAGAAAGGAAGAAAGATTGACAGAAAGAAGAGTGAGAGAGAAACCCAAAAAGGAGGAAAGGAGAGAAGAAAAGAATAAAGAAATAGAACAGGAGAGAGAAAGAGGAACCGAGTCGAGTGCAAGAAAGAGCACAAAACCCTATCAAAAATAAAACCAAGACAAAATCAAAGAATTAAAGTGGAGAGACCCGAAGAGAAAGAGAGGAACTTGAGATCTAAAGTCAGACTAGTCAGATCACCAGGCTAGCGAAGAAGCAGAAACCATATGAGTGGCGAAGAGAGGAAAAGCAGGAGATAGAAAAGAAAGAAGTTGAGGATTCAATTGATTCAAAGAGGAGGTAGTAAGGCTTAAAGAAAAAGGAGAAAAGAAAAGAAGATTGGAGCGGTCACCCTTCAGGTAGTGAGGTGGGGCAGAAGGAAAGGCAGAGAGGTAGGAGGGCAGTGAGGAAGGAGTTTAGAAGAAGTGAAGAGGGTAGATGGGCACAGTTTTGAAAGGACAGAGAGGGGGATAGAAAACAGCCACGGAAGGAGACATTTTAGCCAAGATATTGGAGAAAACATCATAAATGAGAGAGTTTTGAGAGAAGAAAACACAGATATAAAGGAAAAGGAGGAGGAGGAGTGAAAGGGAGGAGAATGGAGAGAATTTTGAGGAAGTTTGAGGAAAAGTTTAAGAGAAGAAGAAAAGTCCTTTAGAGAGGATGAGAGGAACTGAGTTCAGTCGGAGAGATGTGAGGGAGGAGAGAGAAGAGATGAGAAGGTTAGATGGAGTGATTATTGGAGGGAGTTAGGAGAAAGAGAGTTTTAGATGCATCTATTTTGACATTTATTTGAAATGAAATTTTTATTTTGTTTGTACGATTTGATTAGAAATTGTTTGGCAGATGTATATAAGTTCATAATTAGCGTTCTGAAGTTTTGCATCTTTTTCTCTTGCTCTATTTCCAGAGAGACAAATCAATTGAGACCACAACCAAGGCTTTTAGTAGGAGGAGGAGAAGAAGCGAACCAGTCCAGAGGTGCTCCATTCCGCCTCCGGCCACGGCGAGCAAGCTCTGTGCACACACAGCATGGTCTCTTCTATCCCAGCTGACAGAATATGGGAAACATGAAATCAAGGAAGATTCCACAAGTCCCACCGCTGAAGCAAATATCAGAAGCAGCCCAGAGGGGGATGGTGATTTGCGAGGGAGGGGGGAGCAGGGAGGAGTCCATAGGAAAGGAGGGAGAGGAGGAGAGGAACGGAGAGTTGGTTGAATAAGGAGGAAGAAGAAGAAGACAGGTAAGGAATTTAGGGGTTGTTTCCAGTAGGTGATCAGAATCGTGGTGAATAACTCAGAACCAACTGAGTTGGAGAGGTGAGGATGAGGATAGGAGGCAAATCTGTGAGGGGATGTGAAACAGGAAAGTCAAAGTGGTGAGATGAAAAAGAAAACATTGAAATCTCCAGGATGGAGATTTCAGCGAAGGGGAGGAGGTCAAAATGTGCTCCACTTTAGAATTCAAAGTCAAATATGATTTAATGGATTGCAATTCTAGAGTTGACACCTGAACAATCTATGCTATTCCTTATAGTTGTTATTCATACTTAGAGCAGGTCTCTACAGCAATTTTAATGAATTCATTCCTAATGTATTTTTTAGCGGTTTTCCAATATAAACTATTTACACATGAAAAAGAATCATATTTTACCTGAATAGTCTAACGCTGAAATAAAGCCTCATCTCTGCTAAATATCCCAATTTTTTTTTCTTTTCTAGATAGCTTTGATGTACAAGCTGTGCTTGTGTGTGATGTGCATATCACCATATTTATGTATATTTTTAATGTCTCTCAGTCACCTGAACTATAGTGAAACCAGATTGTCAAGTCCATTGTGGCTTTGGCTTCCGTGGGTCCTTTCCTCCCCTCTCTCTGCCACACAGTCCCCCCAACACCTATTTTTTTCCGCTCATATGTTAGCTATAGTTAACATATGACCTCTCATATGTTAGCTATAGCTAACATATGAGAGGAAGAGATAGGTGTTGGAACTGTGTGGCAGAGCAGAGGGGAGGAAAGGACCTGCAGGAGCCAAAGCCACAACAAACTCGCCAATTTGGCTTCACTATCAAACCTGCCTTTTTAACATAACCTACATATTCTTTTCTTTTTTAATGTTCAGTTGATAGCATCAGTAGAGGGCCTGTTGGTCAGACCCAGCCCATAATGACATAGGCAACTATTTTATAGAGGTGTCATCTTGCTTGGCTCATGCTGCCCCCAGGAGCTCATCTTTGATCCTCTTTTAGAGTACTGTATCTAGAATCTGAGTTGATAGGTGATCTTCAGGACAGCATGGGGCATTGACTGAAGATTGTCAGCTTGTAGCTGCAGCCAGGACTTGAACCTGAGTCCTCCAGAACATGATAACCACTCATCCACCACCTACCCATTCAGTAACCTATCAATACTGAATTATTTCATGCTTAAATCGCCACTTAGTTGCTACTAAAACTTATCACCCTCAATTAAAAATCCAATCCAATAGGTTGCAGTGGCTCAGCATGGCTTGGGGACCTAAAGATATATGGTTTCTTTTCAGCAGCAGTCATGAGCCACCAGGTGAAGACACTGTTCTCTTGGGACACAGACTTCAGTGCAGATTCAGCAGAATTTTGTCCTGTTGAACCTCACCAAGACATCCTGGCTGTGGGCACATACCAGCTGGCTGACCCTGACTGTCCTGAGGGAGCTGATGCCTCCAGCCTGCCTAAGAAGAGGCTTGGAAGACTTTACCTGAAGCACCTCAAAGACAAGTCATTGGTCCTGGTGCAGCAGATTGATATGCCAGCAATCCTTGATCTTAAATGGTGCTGCCACGCTGTGCAAGGGTACATCCTGCTGGCTGTTGCTAATGCCATTGGCCAGATATTAGTGTACAGGCTAGAGGTCAGTAATGAACTTGTCCCACAGTTGATATTTTTGTGCCAGCTTGATACTGATGAGACAGACTCTCTAGCTCTCTCCCTTGACTGGTCCACTCGGAAAAATCACAGTGACACTCCTTTGATTACTGTTAGTGACTCAAAAGGCAAAATATCTGTGATTCAGTTTGTCAACCAGGAACTGAGGCTGCAACAAAAGTTTCTAGCACATGAATATGAAGCCTGGATAGCCAGCTTCAGCTACTGGAATGAGAGCATCCTCTACACTGGGGGGGACGACGGGAAGTTCCGGTCCTTTGACACGAGGGAGGACCCAGCAAGACCAGTGTTCACCAACAGAAGCCAGCACAGCGCCGGCGTGACAAGCATCCACGCCAGCACCAAGTCAGAGTTCACGGTGGCCACTGGCAGCTACGACGAGTATGTGTGTCTCTGGGATACGCGAAGGACTAAATCCCCCGTGTGTGACCTAGGACTGGGTGGCGGTGTGTGGCGCCTCAAGTGGGAGCCAGGCCCTGAGACACTCCTCTTGGCTGCCTGCATGCACAATGGCTGCCATGTTGTGGACACTTCTGACTCAACACTCCAGAATGTGGCTTCCTTCACTGGCCACCAGAGTCTGGCGTATGGTGCTGACTGGTGGTGGCCGGCCTCAAGCGGCCCCAACAGAGTGGTGGCATCAGCATCTTTCTATGACCATTTGTTATGTCTCTGGGAGTTCTCATTAAATTAAGGCAAAGGGAATGTTGGTATTTATTCACCAGCTTTGTGTTGAGTTGTCCATCTTGACTTTAACATTATATCCCCCATATTTTTCAAGCACACAATACTGTGATGTGTTTGAGGTATAACCTTTGTCATCCTTTGTCAGCATCATTGCATTGTCTCTTTAAGCACACTTTCAGAATGAAATTCAATCACAGCCAAAGTGGCATCAGTTGAGTGGGTCCAACCATTACAGTGTACATGCATCAAGAAACAGATATCTGGTGCTGAGAAGATTTGTATATTATCATAAAATGTCACATTTAAGTTCCTTTTAAGTATTACAATAAAGCTTTAACATATTACTAATCAATACTTGATTCTGCAATTAGGAACATGAAGACCTAATTACACATCTCAGGTGCATCAATACTCACTCAACATTTGTTGACTTTTTTGTTCTTAATGATTATTCTATAATTTATACTTATCTTTGATCATATGACTCAGTAAAAAACAACACAAAGTGAATGAAAAGAGAAACAAGAAAATTAAATTCTATCAGAGTCAACCACACAGAGGAGGAAGATTTACTCTACAGTCAGAGAAAGAGGATGAAAATTTACACTATGTGCTCAAGAGGACAGGATCTGAAAACTGGAAAGCATTTGAAGTAAGTGAACATTTGTGATTCAAGGAAATGACATTCATTATAAATAACATTAATCAGTTAAAAATGCTAAGAGAAGAAGGAAGAATATGAAGTATCCTATTAACTAAATATGGTATGTACAATGTATCTACAGATTACTCGGACCACTGCAGCCAAGCAAGTAGTCTATCTTTTGTAAAGGTACCAATGACAACATTGGTAATGTGAACACTACATAAAACGATCCATGGAAGTGATATGTGTCTCAGGCTTACTCTATATCAATAAAACATTCGTCATAACATAAAAAAGCTGAGAATTCTTAACATTTAAATTGTTCTATGCTGTAGTCCATCTGTCCGGGGTCTGGAGTACCGGCCGGGGAGGCCAGACACTGCCGCACCAGTAGTATCTTACACACACATAAATAATAAGTATTTGTACATTACCACCACCACCACTTGCAGGTCTCAACCATTAGAGTGGTAATTTATCTGGGATGGGAATTTTGGCCACTTCATAAAACACTCTGAAAGCACATAAAAGGAAAAATGTTCAATATAAAACAACCATTCATCTCTAATAGTGATATAGTTCTTTGTGTTATACAGGAACAATACTACTGTGATTGGCATGGGATACAATTAAATGAAGCTTTATATATATTTGGTGAACATCAGAAAAAAACACAGGCAGGAAGAACAAGAACATCCAATCACTTACTTGTGGGAGTACTTGTTGCGGATGGTGCTGAGGTCCTCGTTGGGGGGCTGACACATCATGTTGTGCAGGTACTGAGCCAGGTCGTAGATGTCCTCCTGCTTGTAGCCTGGAGGGGGATCACACGCTGTTTAATATGCATCCTAACTATTCCTCCCACATAACAAACAATACAGTAAGAGAGCCAAAGAATAAGACAATGTAGCAGGAGAGTCAAGGGTTGTTGATTTTTTACATTTTTTCTTTAATCAAAAAATGTTGAAGTATTCTTGTATCATATTTCATTACCATAAGTAACCTGGTTGGCTGCTTGAGCCAGTCTTAAGACTGACCAGGAAAGGAAGCAGGGCAGGGGGAGACAAGTAGGGGAGGCAGGGCAGGGAGAGGCAAAGAAGGGAGGCAGGGCAGGGAGAGACAAGGAGGGGAGGCAGGGCAGGGAGAGGCAAGGAAGGAAAGCAGGGCAGGGAGAGGCAAGGAAGGGAGGCAGGGCTGGGAAAGGCAAGGAAGGGAAGCAGGGCAGGGAAAGGCAAGGAAGGGAAGCAGGGCTGGGAGAGGCAAGGAAGGGAAGGCAAGACCAGGACCTCACCTGAGTAGTACTCCAAAGTGGGACTCCACAAGGGCAGGTGACCCTTGATGCAGCGTGAGAGCAGCAGGGCAGCAGCAGCCAGGGCCGAGTCTGAGGCATCTATGAGGTTGTACTCCATGAGGCTCAGCTCCAGGATGTAGCGGGTGAAGGTCAGGTCCTCCATGCCCACCTTGGCGCACTGAAACACAACCATCGATGAAACACCATCCTCAGGGCTACATTAGGGTTGCCGAGCTATTGCTGAAGTTACCCATGGACTTGTGCTCCCCTAAAAATGCCTCAAAATAACCCAGTTTTAAACCTATAGAAATAAAGGGAAATTGTGCTTTTTATAAAAACTTGTAACCTCTACTAAAATATTTCAAAATGATGGAAGAAAAGGAAAATCGTTCCTCTTACAAAAACTTGTAATGCATGACCTCTAAATATTTTCCACAGGACATCTTCAGAAAAACAAAACTGTATCAACCTTGAGCCCTCTCATAACTTTAGTGCCAAGTTAAACCATACAACATTTTACATCTATTTTCAAAGTTTGGTGTCTTTAATATTAAAAGTTAATGGTGGTACTGTTCCCTAGTGATACCTCGGGATATTTTACTCAAATTTTCAAAGCTTGGTGTCTAATATTACAACAGGCAATGATGGTACGGTGTCCTAATGATAACTCGACATATTTCACTCTTACTTCCAAAGCTTAGTGTCTTCCCTATAACAGGCAATGGTGGTACAGTTCCCTAGTAATACCTCGGCATATTTTACTCTTATTTTCAAAGCTTGCTATCTTAAATATTATAACAGACAATAAAAAGAAGACGAAGAAGATGAAGTAGACAACGGCGAAGAAGAAAAAGAAGGTGGTACAGTTTCCTAGTGACACCATAACATAACCGATGGCATTGGCATTCACCGAGGGAAGAGCAAACAAACAAAACCTTCCACCAAGACTCACCCTTGCGTATCGGCGAAGAAATCTGTACGAGAGAGGGACTCCAAGGTCGAAGCCGATGGCCTTGAGTATCTTGATCTCCATGGCCAGCAGCTCCTTGCGGTCATAGGCACCGTCACAGATATAGAGGAAGTCATCAACGTAGGGAGGTGTCCGTTCCTATTGGGGTGAGGAGGAAAGAATCAGTTATTTGCTTTGTCCGTATTGCTAAAGTACTGTATGTGTTATATAAATCTTTTGGGACTTGATTTGACTCTTTCTCTGCAGGTTATAGTGTCCACACTCCTCCCTCTCCACCTAGTTCACCTCTTATACCAATAATAATAATGACCTTGATAAAAAGCTAAGAAATATGCATTCTCCTGTGCCTCTTGCCCATAAGTCTCCCTCTCTCTCCATACTATATCCATTATGCGTTATTTATTACGTAACTCAACATAACACACTCCCATCCATTCTAATCTCAATTGCACAAATTTATCAAACTCAGTCACCATCACACCCCATCAAACACAATACCTTCATCAATTTCAACCATCATCGCTACTCCCATCAACTTTATACTCACCACCACACAACCTCGTCCAGCTCAACCCCCTTCACTATCCCATCCCATGACCACACACCACTCCTATCAACCTTATACCCACCATCACACAACCCCATCAAACTCAACCACCTTCACTATCCCATCCCATCACCACACACCACTTCCATCAACCTTGTCCTCACCATCACACAACCCCATCAAATTCAACCCCCATCATCATCCCATCCCATCACCACAAACATGAAATTCAACCATCACCATCACCACTCACATCAAATTTACAAGCGATGAAGAGAGCCGTGGAGCCGACCAGCTGGAGGGTGTCGCGCTTGATGATAATACGGGTCAGGTACAGGTCAAGGATCTTCACACCCAGGTACAGAGTCTCGTGGTTCAGCTCAAACGACTCCTGTAAAGATGGATTGGGGTGTCACCTGCCTGTCTGACAACTACACTGTAACTAGTTTATCATATACTGTTCACACGTGTTCTGCAGTGGTTTGGGTATCAGTTCTTGTCTGACTTCTACACTATCTTTTTTTTTTTTTTAACGTCTACGCCTATAGCGCCAGTAGGCTTGCTTGAGGGGCCTGGATGGTAGTCGGCCCCAGCCCGTATTGGAGCAGGCAGGTGTTTATAGTGGCGCCATCTTCTCTTGCCAGCATTACCAGTTTATCACCATTCATATGTCTTCTACAGTGGTTCATACATGTCTCGGATCACTTCCTGAACCATCAATCCACACACTCGTACATTATATACCCTTCACATTACCTTCTACACCGTAACTATCATTATTACCATTACTAGTTTATTCACACGTGTTCTGCAATACATGTCTTGGGTTAGTTCATGAATCACCACTCCACATACTAGTACATAATATACCTTCGCATCACCCATACAAGTGCACACTTAGTCGTGGCAATGCTAATGTCTGTAACAGTGACAAACAAAACTTTTTATTTCACTGGATATTAAAAAAAGAGCCATGTACTTTTTTTACAGCAAGGGAGGCAGTTCAAGAGGTCAAAATACATAAACAGCAACATAAAAACACACTAGACGCTGCTCCGACAAAGGAAAATAGAACGAGAGGCCAAAAGAGAGGTCAATCACAGGTGGAGGTGTCTTGAAACTCGATCGCCTTTTGAGAGACTATGTAACCTTGTGTAAAGTGTATGTAAGCTGTGTATTACTCAAATCATCTGTAAGTGTGAGGAGCTGCGGCTGAGTGTGAGTGACCCGAGTAACCCACCTGCACCTCTACCATCCAGTTCACCAGGATCCGTCGCATGCTCTTCATCACGTCCGGCTGCCTCTCGATGTACTTCTCAATCACAAAGTTTTTCTGAAAGGTTCCCACATGTTAGTGCCGCCTCAAGGATAAAGTCTCACAGTAATGTACTTCACTGACAAAACAAAAACAATTAAAATAGCCCACTAGATGCTATTCAGAACAAAAGAAAAACAACAAGAGGCCAGATAAGAGGTCAATTTTGGGTGGAGAGTTGTCTTGATACTCTCGTCTTGAATGAAATAATTAGTATCCATTTACGATCAAGTAGACTAAGAATCTTTATGAAGAGAGCAGATTTATTAACCAGTCCCCCCCCAAAAGAACACACCTCCCTCTCCTGGTAGTACTTGAAGATGTCAGAGGCATAGTTGGCCACAGCTGTCGGGTCATCCTTCATCTCAAGGTCATAGTCATCCACTCCTTCAGGCAGCACCTCCTTTACTGGCTCCTCCTCTTGTATTTGTGGTATTTTCTTGACCACCGCAGGCTGCAGGGGACTGTGGGGCCACAACACTTTTATTTGCATGGATGAAGGGGATGTGCTATGATCAGTATCCATAAATGCACAGAGACAAGCTGCTGTGTGCAAGGAAAAGTAAATACGTATTGAAATTCTCACCCCTCATCTGACTGGAAGGAATGCCTAGAGGAACATGCCATCTAAGTTACATGTATCTTCATAGTAACAGTAACATAATGACCTAACTATTTTGTACACTCTGAAACAAGCAAAACCTGTATCTGTTGGAGTGAAAAAGGAGAAAGCCTAATATTTAAAGTGTGAGGACAACAATTCAAGGAAGGAAAGTGTAAGACAGACAACATGCATGAGTGATATAATGGCATGACATGGAACAACTTACTTTAACTTTAACATCAAATAAATAACAACACTAAAACAACCCAATGTAACATCAGTGAAAAAAAAAAGCTACTGCAATGAAACTTAATTGGAGACGGTGAAACAATTTGCTATAACCACATAATCTGATGTTTACGAGATGTTCTAAAGCAAAATGAAGAGGATGGGACTACAAAGGTCGCGCCTCACCCACCTTCCCTCCGAGGCAGTGATGTAGAGAGCAGAGTCATCCATAACGCTGGTCTTGGACTCCTGGGACGAGGCCGCCAAGGTACTCTGAGAGCTCGGCAGCGAGTCGCAGAACGAGACATCCTTGCCGAGTAGGTCCTTGATACGTGACTCACTCTCCTCGCCGACCTTCTTCTGCGTGGCCTGCACCTCAATGATCTGTGGCAGCTGTTCCCCGGTGGCCTTGATGGAGGACAGCTGAACGGCCTCCTTGATGGTGCTGCCCTTACCTCCTGCCGCCTTGATGAGGGAAATTGTCGACCGGGAGTGTTTCAGCTTGGGCACCTTCTTGGTGTCCCCCTTCTTGCCATCATTCAGCTTTTTCTCAATGGCCTACATGGTGGAGAAGAAAGACTGTATATGAAGTGCATGTATGGGTGATGTGGAAGGTATACAATGTACTATGTGGATTGGTGACTCAAGAACTAATCTAATGCATGTATGAACTAATGCAGGAGACATATGAATAGTAGCAAACTAGTAATGGTAATAAAGATAGACTCATACCCCATAAGGAAACACAAGAATGTTAAATGAAGGGGTTTTTTTTATACTGAAGGAAAAGTGAAGGCTGATGTGAGGATGAGCCTTGAGGTAATGGGGTGGCATAAGAATCAAAGAGTAAAAAAGAAGGAAGATTGGGGAGAGGAAGTATCATAGGAATTTTAGAGCAATGTGACTTGCTGAGGATAAAGGAGATTGAAGTAAAAGAGGTGGTGTGATGTCAAAAGAACCCTAGAGCAAGATCCCTAAACAGTTGAAGAGAAGGGAGGCTGGGGTAAGGGAAGAAGTAATAATGTATCATAAGAATATTGGAGAAAAATAAGTATTTGGCTGAGGAGGCAGAAGACTGAGAAGGGAGGTAATGGGGTGTCATAAGAATCTTGAAGAAATATATAAGTAAACCAAAAGGTCCAGAATTAACTGAATAGCACAATGGATGGAGCAAGAGTTTTTGAAGTCTGGGCATGAAGCAGGGAATGGTGGAAAGGGAGAAAGTAAAACAAAAGTGTCAGGTCTGGAGAAGATATTGAAGATGGAACAGGTGACTGGAAATTGATAGAGAATATGTAAGACAGTTAAAATGTAGCAGGACTATACACATGGAAAGAAGTGGTTTAATATGGAAACACATATTGCAGATATTAATGGAAGAAGTTAGAGCTTAATCCAGGCACACCAGTTTTAATTTTGTATATACTCATGAAGGCTTTACTCAAGAATGAAATTTATGGGGTCAACTATTACAGATATTTCAAGTGGACTAAAATTTATCCCATAATCAAAAACTATCACATCCCAGGTAATTATCATAACACTGTTTGAAGCCAGATTGACCTTTGAAGGAATGAATCAAGAATACATAACACTATATACAGTGAGGTTCTAAACATGAGTCCAGATTCAGCAAGGACATAGGAAAGAATTGGGTTACCAAAAGAGTGGTGAATGAGTGGAACAGGCTTGGCAGTCAAGTTGTGAGTGCCAATATGATAGGTACATTAAAAAGAGATTAGATAAATTCATGATAGAGAGGTTAGGTGGGGGTCAGGTCCACAGGATCTGCCTCGCATAGGTCTACCAGCCTCTTGCAGACTCCTTACATTCTAATGTTCTTGTGTATATTATTATCAGATAGTTATGTGTACCATATGGTGTACCCGCGTATATGAGTACCTGAGAGAGTAAAGCCCAAACAAGCAAAGCGTGACTCGTCCGCCGACTTGATTATCATATTGATAAATCCATAAATTTGATTGCGAGAGAAGGGAGTTGAGGAAGGAGTGTTTAAACCCGCCGCGCCAGACGGCATTTCCCCCTCCCAACCCTGCCCTCCCCCACACCGGCAGGCAACGATCATCGGCGAGCCGCGCACCTGGCCAGACGACCTCCCCGCGCGATGCAAGGCAATGTGGCGCGCGGCAAAGCAGGCATGCGGCAAGAAACTATGCATGGTGCGGCGACCGTGCAACACACACTGATACAACTGATGCCAAAGGAACAGTAGTCAAGATAAATAAGTTATACTATTTATTCATTATTTGGATATCATATACTGAAGACGTGATGAATTATTCCTACAAATGGAGCAAAAACTCCTTTCTGTAACCTTGGAGTCTCCCCTTCCCTCTCGGCTACTCGGGTCGGGTATGAATACAAAGCTTTTCCCTGCACCGCGATCCCAGCGGTTTAAAACCCCACCATGCTGTTTCCCAGCAGCTGGACGGCACCGTGCAGCCCACGAGGTTACCAGTGGCGGGGCCAAGCACGAGAAACGTCTTCCATACTTTCAAGCTTTACACGCAATTTAAAATTCTGTTGCTACTAGGGAAGGGACTGTGAAAGGACAAGAGGGAATGAACAAACTGAGGAAAACAATATGTAAAAAGGATATAAAAAAAGAGCTTGGAATAGTCTGGATTAGGAGACAATTAGAGGTAATAAGAACATCTCGATCCATGAATTTAAAGCAAAGTTGGAAAGAAAAAAACGAGATATGAAGACAGGACAATCAACATGCTTAGCACAAATCCGGTATATACAACTGTAGGTAAGATACGCAAGAACCAGACCCACGAAATGAAATGGTCAAAACATATACGAAAATTTAAAAGGATAGGCCATGCATGACAACCTGTAATAAAGCTTGATTCAATCCTCACACACACATCGCCACACCACACTTACATTGGTGATCTCCCCGAGTGCCGAGCGTTTCTTGGGGGCCTTGGTGCCATCGGGAGCTGCCTCTGCCTTGCGCTTGAGCGAGATCCCCTGCAGCACACCGGCGGTGGTGGAGGAGGTGGCGCGGCCGGGCAGGGGCGGGCGAGCGAGGTTTTCGTTCATGATCATTTTGTTTTGCGATCTGGCGGACAGCCCGCGTGTGCCTGCTCGGGTGGTCATGGCTCCTGTGTGGGGGAAGGTAGTGAGGTTAGAATTAGTGGTTGTAGTAGTAGTAGTAGTAGTAGAAGTGGTGGTGGTGGTAATGGCAGTAGTAGTAGTAGTAGTAATGGCAGTAGTAGTAGTAGTAGAAGTGGTGGTGGTGGTAATGGCAGTAGTAGTAGTAGTAGTAGTAATAGAAAAAAATCCCCCTTAATTAACAAAAATATATTATGAAAAAAAAATCCCCAGCCAACAATAAATAAATAATAGCCTTCACACGCATTTATCAATTCATAGGTAGGAAAAAAGATCAGCCTCCCATTTTCAGGTCTTTTTGCTACTGCTTCTAATTTTCTAACTAGAGAGAATAAAGGAATTGGTCCATCTCATAATACCAACACCTTGTCCACTATCTTTTCCTAACTATCAGTAAAGTAAGATATAGCAATGGGCAAAATAAGCTTGAAATTCTTATTCTCATTCTTATAACTTTTATTGCAATCTAGAACCATGAAAGGGCATCAAGGGAAATTAAAAAATAAAATAGAAACCCAGAGTCTCCTTGATGAGTAAACATGAATATGAAAAGTTGATTGATTGATAGTTTATTGCTGAAAAGTAAGAGTGACAATGAAGTAAGAGGAATAAAAAAGGGGGGATAAAAACGTGACAGTAATCAATGTAAAAGGGTTAAGTTTCATAAACATAAACCACACAAGCTAAAAAAACACTTGGTCAACTTTTGAAGCTTGTAATAATGGTAATTTCCCTCTCTTCCTCTCTCGATCTATATTCATCCATGAACATTTGGTATATAATAAACTTGATCCACAGTGAAAGGGATGGGGGTGTAATATAATGCCTAGCTATAACCTGGCAAGTGTGATCAATCTAGTAAACGAATTAATTAATAGATCAATAAACCAAAAAATAAACTCAGCTCATTTATGTAGATCCGTATTAGAGATTATAGTAAAAAATAGAACATATATCACCTAATTCAATCACCTGCTGTTTTGAAATGTTTTATCCATATGAAGTGCATGAACTATACGCATATTAATTGCAACACTAAGTTACCACAGCCTGTTCTGCCACATGAATTGCCTATATCTTTACTTGTTCTGTCAGTCTGTCAGGAGCTATGGATTAATCAGGTATGGAGAAAAAGTAATCCAGGTGTATCAGGTTGACATATAACTCGCAGAGGCTTCTTTTATCGACAAACAGACAATTTTATAGCCATTGAAGGGTGTAACAATGCCTAAGCTTCTATATAACCGATAGACATTAACAAGAAACTGGAAAAGAACAAGGGTCAAAACTAATATGCTTCTTTGGTTATACTAGTGATGCTTATTTATTAGTTTTACCTTCACCCAGAATTATATACCCATAAAAGGTGAATATTGATTCACCTTCCATATATAACCCGCATAATTACCAAATAGGATGAAAACTAACACTTCTTGGTTTTACTAGTGATGCTTGGTCTAGTTTTACCATACATAGACAACTATATAGGCATTGAATAGTGAATATGTCTAGGTTTTCGTATATAAACAGCGTAGACATTAAAAAAAACTGGAAAAATAATGATGGAAAATAACACTTCAGTTTGTTTCTACTTTAGTCTAGTATCACCCGTCTAGTTTTACCTTCAACCAGACACGTTACGTAACCACTCGGAGGAAATATAAACCCTGATCTGACAAACAACCCACGTAGACATGAAAGAAACGCTTTAAAATGATGAAAAGCAAACATTAATATCTTCCTAGTCTGATGCTCACGGGGCTTCGCTTTTAAAAGATGTGCGCGGGAAACCTCACATATATTTTACCCTCAGTGGCCACGGGGACTATTTCCAGCTACCAAAGTAAGGCCATAGTTGTTTTTGGTGAGTTTCCTGAGTAAAGAAATAAAAAGAACTCGTGGGCTGGCGTGTGGAAGGAAAAAATATTAATGTGGTAGGACGGAGACTCCACCAGCCACCTCCTGTTGACTCCACATCGATTTAATATTTTTACCCTGTGGCCTCGGCGATTGCTTCCACCTGGATTTCCACTTGCCACAACACGGCCAGGGATGTTTTGCAAAAGTTCCGTGACAATATAAGTAAATAAAGCTCGTGGGCTGGTCAGTAGAGGGAAAAAAAGTGTTAAAATCCCCAATCAGGCACCTCCTCCTGACTCCACATCGATTTAATATTTTTTAACCTGTGGTCTCGGCGATTGCTTCCACCTGGGTTTCCACTTGCCACAACACGGCCAGGGATGTTTTGCAAAAGTTCCGTGACAATATAAGCAAATAAAGCTCGTGGGCTGGTCAGTGGAGGGAAAAAAGTGTTAAAATCCCCCATCAGTCACTTCCCGCCGACTCCACATCGATTTAATATTTTTTAACCTGTGGTCTCGGCGATTGCTTCCACCTGGGTTTCCACTTGCCACAACACGGCCAGGGATGTTTTGCAAAAGTTCCGTGACAATATAAGTAAATAAAGCTCGCGGGCTGGTCAGTGGAGGGAAAAATGTTTAAAATCTCCATCAGCCAATCCCTCCCTTCCCCATGTCAACATTCCAGCCGCCCTCACTTTTAAGCTGTTTTTTACCCTTATTTACTACTTCCTCCGTACTTTACTGAACTAGAATCGTCATCCATACCTTATTCGTTGTTTCTGTCGGTTTGTCTGTTGGCCCTGACGTCTCCGCCTTGAAAAATATGGATAAAATTGCAGGACATCAACGACACCAAGCCTTCAAATCCCACCCCGCCAGGCTACTGCTCGCTGATTGGTTGACCCGCCCGAGCCTCAGCCAATCAGCGGGACGAGATGCCAGTGACTGTAATGTCGTACGCCTTTAGTCTAAATTGTCGTATTTTAGTCGTATTACAGGTAAATTTGGTAATATACGCTATATCTGCTGCTCATCTCCTTTCCATTGGCCCTTTGAGTGGAAGCTAAGGCAATATTGACTATAAAATCACTATATTCGGTGCGATGTCAGGACAATTACCCCTTTGTTGTATTTTACATCAATAAATATTTCATTTCAATTTAATTCAATCCAAAGCTATTTTCACAGTTTATTTATCTTTAGACTCTTTCCTACTATCCTCGGTAGGTTTAAAGATCAGTAAATGAGATAAATGACTACACAGAAGTATTTCGTCAGGCAGGGAGCGAGGTATGGATGTGTATCGTTAATATATCGTAATTATCGTACATCTAGCCACGATGACCCGTCCAAGCTTCAACCTATCAGCGCGCGGCTTTTTTCCCTCCCTTCATGACGCCATAAATATGAACATTCCTCATAAACATTTCTGTGGTTATATAATTTCTCATCCTAAAAGCCTATGAATGCTAACAGAAGGCTTTCCAGATATAGGCCTACACTATTTTTTCTCTGTATTTTTATTAATTTCTTACTCTCAAAGCCTGTGAGATTAGGTAATAAGCTGTACTTTCCTATATATTTACAGTTCTTTTCATATCAAGGCCTATGAGTGTTTGAGGAAGGCTTGCAGACATACACATTAATATTTGATCTATTTTTCTTTTCTCTCAAAGCTATACATTTTCCTCTTTATTTTCTCTTAAAGCTATATATGAGGTTGATTATTTATTTTATTTTCTCTCCATTTGCTGTAGGTTGATTGCGTTTTTTATGAATAGTATTAATTCTCTCTCTCTCTCTCTCTCTCTCTCTCTCTCTCTCTCTCTCTCTCTCTCTCTCTCTCTCTTTGCTACTACTACTACTACTACTACTACTACTACTACTACTACTCTCGTTACTATCACCACAAGGACATAATACAAATAAAACAAAAAAAAGTTCATTCTCAAGGTCTACCAATTCCTATGTAAAGCTTTTAATATTAGACATTATTTTTCTTTATACTTAAAACTTTTCACACTATAATGTCTACCTAAATTCATCTAATGCACAGGTAGACTATAAATTACCTGGTCCTAATTACTCCACAGGTACTTCATTATTATTACTATTATTATTATTTGTTAAGAAGCAGATCAAATTTAGCATCTTATATCCACTAATTAGCAGGCTTTTTTTATTATGGATTCCTTTTTTTGTGCCCTTGAGCGGTCTCCTTTGTTGTAATATAAAAAACTAGACCTCACTAAATAAACTAGAATGCCATAGTGAGCCAGGCATGATAGGTAAATGAGATCAAAAGAATGATTAGAATGTACCATAGCTTGTCCGAGTTGTTATATATGTTAGTTATAGATAGATGTGTTATTAGATGTTATACCTCTGTTATGAGCCTCAACTCTCCTGTATCTTTTTTTACTCTTTCCTGTATAATTATTTTCCAGTGTGAGGCGGATTATTTATTTTATTTTCTCTCCATTTGTTGTAAGTTGAGTTTTTTAAGAGTAATATTAACTTTGTCTCTCTCTCTCTCTACTACTACTACTACTACTACTACTATTACTACTACTACTCTCCTTACCATCACGACAAGAACACAACAAAAAAACAAATACACACAACTAATATAAGGATAACAAGGAATAAAAGCTACATTTACATTATTATTACATGTATATTTCAACTCCAACATGAGCCTTCCAGTTACAACACTTCGCTATGAACCTAAAAAGTTACATAAATAGAAAAAAGATACCAGCGGACTGAACAGGGCGGAGGGGAGGAGGTGAAGGGACTGGTGTTGTTGGCGCCCCTTACAGGTAAAGCCCCTCGGGCGTCCCCTCCTTCTTCCTGTACAGCACGTTCTCCTTGGACTTCTTGAAATCCTCGCTGGTGACCTTCATTCGCCGCTCCCTTAGTGCCATCAGCCCAGCCTCGGTGCAGATGGCCTGAAACACACGCACAAAAAATAAACAATGAGCAAGTGATTTCAAGGAAGGGAATACTTAGAATAATGAATGAATGTCTTGGGAAGGGAGGATTTTAGAATGGATGACTGACTTAAAGAGTGGTAGAATGTATTGAATGAATGAACACACACACACACACACATAAAATACAAATAATGAGCAATGAATGAGTCTTGGGATGGGAGGATTTTAGAATGGATGACTGACTTAAGAGTGGCAGAATGTATTGAATGAATAACTTGAACACATATACATAGAATACAAATAAGGAGTGAATGACAGTGTGTGACAATGTATAGTTACCTCCACCTCCACCCCTACCCACCTTGATGTCTGCCCCCGAGAGGTCGTCCTTGGCCATGATGAGCTCGTCGAGGTTGACATCATCAGATAAGGTCATCCTCGAGGTGTGGATTTGGAAGATGCGCCGCTTGGTCTTCTCGTCCGGCAGCGGGAACTCAATCTTGCGGTCGATCCTCCCCGGCCGGATCAGCGCTGGGTCAAGGGTTTCGATCCTGTTGGTTGCCATGATCACCTGTTGGAGGGAAGTATTAATAGTTATTCTCATTTACAAGTCAATAAATAAAGGTCCGTATAAAGTTATCAGAAGAGAAAATCGAGTAAAGAAAATATTAGACGAAGGAAAATTAGATAAGAGGAAACAATAGAACAAAACACTAAAATCAAAATAATAAAAAAATAAAACATATCAGTCAAATATATTCATGAACTTAAAAGAGCTTAACTTGATGACATGAGATTTAGATAAGCAGAAATGTATTACCATATCTTGCTTCTTGTACATCAAAACTAGGTAAATACAAACACATATAGAAACACATCAAATAAATAAATAAATAGAATAATAGAGAGCACCTACGTAACCCAAAAGGAAGTAAATAAATAAATACAAAAGATTAATACAAATAGAGCAGAATAAGGGACGCATTACAGATCCCTTGACGACACAGAAAGGCCTCTAGAAAAAAAAAGTAAATCAACAGAATAACAAAAGAAACAGTATAGGAAACAATAAGGAAAAACAAGACAATACCAAACCAACAAATAAACACAAACACACACTAAAAGAAAAATAAATAAATAAAAGGAACGCATTACCAATCCCTCGACGCTCACCTTGACATCACCGCGCGAGTCGAAGCCATCCAGCTGGTTGAGGAGCTCCAACATGGTACGTTGGATCTCCCTCTCGCCGCCTGAGTTTGAGTCGTAACGCTTGGTGCCGATGGCGTCGATCTCGTCAATGAAGACAATACTGGGGGCGTGTTCTTCGGCCACACGGAACAGCTCACGCACCAACTTGGGTCCATCGCCCTAAGAGGAGGAGGAAAGATGAGCATTAGGGGATGGTAAGGGAAGGTTAGGTAATGTGAGGTAAGGTAAGGCATGGCAAGGGAAGGGATGGTAAGGTATAGTAAGGAAAAGGAAGCGAAGGTAAGATAAGGTAAGGTAAGATTAGGAGACATGAGGTGAGGTGAGATGAGGTAAGGTATGGTAAGGTAAAGCAAGGCATTCTCATTTACTCCAATCCTCTTACTCCTTTCTCCTCTCTCAAGTAATTCTACCACCCCGATATTCCATTCTGACCAAAGACATTCCCTTTTAAATTGATATTATACTTTGCCATCAGCTTAGCTACTTGACTGAAAAAGAAAGAAAGAGAAATGAGAAAGAAAAGCCCAAAAGAAACAAAGAAAACAAAGAAAAGACAACAAAAGTAATCCCTCTCACCAGGTACTTCTGTATAAGCTCCGAGCCCACCACCCTGAGGAAGGTTGCACTGGTCTGGTTGGCCACCGCCTTGGCCAGCAGGGTCTTGCCAGTGCCGGGCTGGCCATACAGGATGACACCCTTGGGAGGCTTGATGCCCATCTCCTCGTAGTACTCGGGGTGTGTCAGGGGCAGCTCCACCGACTCCTTGATCTCCTGAATTTGAGTGTCGAGACCTGAGGGAAGAGGGGAAAGGTAAAGGTAAGGCTGGGTTTGAGTGTTAAGTGAATAGCTCACCGACCCTTGAGTGTGATAAGACCTATAACCTCAGAAAAGAAGGTATGTGTGACAGCCAATGGAATTATTATTATTATTATTATTATTATTAATAGTAGTAGTAGTAGTAGCAGCTTTTTTTGTGTTTTTTTGTTTCTCCTATGGCACCAGAAGGCTTTTTCTTAGTGGAGCCAGGTGTTCAATCCTGGTCCGTTATGGCTCAGGCAAATGTTTACAGTGGTGCCATCTTGCTTGGCTCATGCTGCCCCCCTGAACTCATCTTTGATTCTCTTTTCCCAGAGAATCAAGAGTCCGGGTTGACGGATGGTCTTCAGGACAGCATGTGGGTAGTCTTAGGTCACTTGGCAATGGTTGAAAAATTTCCAGCACGTTTATTACAGTGGGCAGGACACAAATCCGCATCTTCCTTAACGCCACGCCAGCATGCTAACCACTCAGTCATGTACTACGTGGAGACATAGTAGTGGTAGTATTGAGATCCATAAAAGGTATCGAGGGAAAATAAAAAAAATTGATGTACACCTAAAACCTCGATGAGCAGACATAAATATAAAAAACAGGAGACAATGACCATAAGGCAAAGAGATCAATAAAAAGGGGGATCAAAAACAAAATGCCGAGAGTATATGTTGAGTTAATGCGTTTAAATTAGACATAAGACAGATGGGAGAAGCAAGATATTTTTCCATCCAGAACAGATCTCTCTTTGGCCAATCTTATTCTCTTTGCTTTTGTAAGAGCAGCGCTGAGCGAGCTTTTTTGTTTTCTTTTTGTTTTTGCCCTTGAGCTCTTTCCTCTGCTGAAAAAAAAATAAATAAATAAATCTTCTCACCTCCGATGTCGGCGTAAGTCTCCTGCGGCGCCTTCTCCAGCTTCATCACCGTCACCATGGGGTCTGTGTCATCACTCAGCACCCCCACCACCGCATGGACCTGCAATGTACACAAAAACACACAAACATTTAGCAAAGATGGAAAAAAAAAAAAAAGCCACCTGGCACTGTTATTTTAAAAAGACTTAAAACCCTTATCACCATCTTCTCCATCTTCTTGGTATTATATTCCCTTCTACCCTAACCTTGACCTTTTATTAGTTTTCTCTTTTCATTTCCAGCTTTCAACCAATAATAATAAGAGTAATAAGAATAGGAATAATAATGTGACCTCTAATGCCTCTCGTTATTTTCTCTTTTATTTCAAGCAGCGTCTAGCGGGCTATTGCTGTTGTTTTTTTGCCTTGCCATAAAAAAGCCTACTAACCTTATGATTGAGGAGGACGGAACAGCCAGGCTCGAGCTGGTCCTTGTCGACGAAGGAGAGGATGGAGACGTAGTGCTCCGAGCCGACGCTGGTGGAGACGATGGCGTGGTTGTCGTCGATGATCTCCTCCAGGGTGCCGACGCTCATTGGAGTCCCACGCAGGTCGTCCACTTTGCTGCGCTCCTCCTGTTAGTGGGGGTGGTGGTGAGGTTTGGGGTGAGTGATTTTTTTATTTTTTTATTATTAGTTGTAGAAGTGGTAGCAGTTGTGGTGGTGGTGGTGGTGGTAGTAGTAGGTAGTAGTAGTAGTAGTAGAAGTGGTGGTGGTGGTAATAGTAGTAGTAGAAGAAAAATGAGAGGAAAAAGAGGAGAAAAGAACAAAACGAAAACTGAAAAGAAAGAAAAGGAAAACCAAAGGAGAAGAAAGAGCAAGAAGAGGACCAGGAAGAAGAAAATTAAAGAAAAAAAACTATAATAATAAATAAGAAAACAAAACAAAAGAAAGAGGAAATACAGAAGTAAAAGTAGTAATAGTAGTAGTAGTAGCAACAGTGATTAGTTATTCCAGTTCTCTTAAGACCTCTCCTAAAAATACAGCAACAACTATATCATTTAGATTACTATTACTATCATTTAAATATACTACAATTTCTGGAGAGGGGAAGATACAAAACAAAGGTGACATGAAGTATATGAGCAGCTGATGATCTACTGTTAAAATAATACTCTTGGTCGTCTTTGCTTTTCTTTCTTTTTTTTCTTTATCTCCTCTTCCTTACCTCCTGCTTCTCCTCTTGCGGCCTCAGAGTCTCCTGGTTACGGATAAACTCCTCCTCCATGAGTAGGTAGTCCTTGATGCGCTCCAGCTTCAGCATCTTGAGGCGGCAGCGAGTGTGTGGCGTCACTGTGGGGAGGGGAGACAAGGGGTGATGAGGCTGGTGAGAAGAAGTGTAAATATAAATGAAAAAAATAAGGATGCTAAACAAAGAGAAGTGAAAACATAAATATAGGAAAAGAAGGAGAAATCGATATATAGACAAACATAAGAATCCAACCCCAAAAGAGGTCATGACTCACCCAAAGGAAGCTTGTTGGCGGCATCTGGGCCCTTCATCTTCCTCTTCTTCTTGCCGACGCGTGTGGGGACTGGCGGCTCATATTTCTTTTTTTTGTCCTTCTTGTCGTCCCCACCCTGGCCCGAGCCCCCCGACCCACTGCTCTGACTCTGGCCCTGCACACAAGGAGAAATATTGTTACTTCTCTCTCTCTCTCTCTCTCTCTCTCTCTCTCTCTCTCACACACACACACACAGCACCTACAATAATTAACTTTTTCATGCAATGTTTAGACAATTACCATGTTGAATTGAATCATATTAACCTAACCTCTAACATTTATTATCGTTAACTCTAACATAACAAAGAGCGAGTTGACGAATAGCACATTAAAATCTTACAGGAAAAAGAGTATAATTCCCGGCAGGGTTGAGTGTAATTCTAGGTAAATCTTTTCTCAATGGTAATAAAAAAATAAATAAAAAAACTCATATAATGTCTGGGTGTGGTAGCCCCCTCAACTTCCCTGATATGGAGGTTTCAATCCCCTCAATCCCTCTATTTTTTTTTTTAAGTCAATCGTTACTGCACTGCTTTCAGGGACCAAAAAAGAATCCATGCTGTATATAGGTATTATATAACTTCGTATATGCTTCCATAGTAATGAGACAAACAAAATGAGATCTTTCTTTATTGACTTTGTGCTATGAGTTTCCGCCTATCATGTGTTTGAGTATACACTAAATACCTTCTCTCGATGATAAACACAAAAGCTTCCTAAAACATTCGTGTAATTCGGTGTAAATACTTTTATAAACCGTAATCTGTAAATGTTTAAAACCAGAAAAGACTGATCTCATTAAAACATACGTGTGTGTACCCAAAAATGCTTTACACAGACCAAATAACGAAGATATAAAAAAAGGACGGCAATTATACACCCAATGCGGCCATCACATCAAACTTCCTTATATTTCACAAACTACTACACAGAGCACAAAAATAACCTCCAGCAATAACCAGAGGAGCAATATCACCTTTTCTATCCTAGTTTCCTCTTATTTTCCGCCATAATTAAAGAAAAAGAGCTCAAAACACCACGACCTACCATGGCTTGCGGTTCCCCTTGTTGACAGTCGCCTGGACCCTCGACTTGCCCAGAAGAAACCACAAACATGTATTTCAATATTTGCTTACATCTGATATTTTACTTACATTTCGATCGTGAATCTCCACAACTTATTTACAATTTTGAGTGTGTGGGAAATGAAAACTCTGTGTGCTCTCTGAATAATGTCAAGTCGATGAGTGATTAGGTGAAAGCAATTACGTTTTTTTTAAGTAATTGACTGTTTTATTTATTCAAAGAGCACTTATCTCGTTACTTTAAATTATAGCTTATCTAGTTACTCCTCCTTGTAGTATTAGAAGGCCAGTAGTAAGATATGTATATACACCGGCTGATGATTACGATGATGGAAGGCGCAGAGAGTCCCATGCAAACTGAACACAATGATTTTAGCCTCTTATCATTCCTTTAAGATGGCCCTAGTAATTAATAATAAATCTATGGTGGTTATAAGGATGTATACTTATATTATGCCTATAACAGCATATTATGGCGTCTGTTGTGGGTGCCTGCTGACCTTGCCCTAAACTGCTTTCTCTAAATATGGTCACCTTCTTAATATAATGTTTCTGAAGCAGCTGCTGTCTTAGAATAATACCAGTAATAATAATAATAACAATAACAGCAGAAAACAGTGTGGAGAGGTACTATATAGGAGGTATGGCCTAGTATATTTTATTTCTCATCCCTTTTATTGGTAGACGCTGGAGCAGCCTTCAAGACACTTCCCTAATGAAACATGACTCCTCTTGGAACCCTTCACGTCCTCTTTTTGTATAGCAGCTTCATTTCTTTTATTATTACTCCTTTAAGCCCTTTTTTTTTGCTATGAGAAAACAAAAAATTAGGATTGGGGCTACAATGGCCATCAGGTATGCTCCTTTATGCAGTCCTATAGTGGCTGCATGGCCCTTCTTGTGTCTCTGGTTCAATGGTAAGTGTGCCTAACTGAACCTGTGGACCTGGGTTTAGCCTGGTAGCAGCGGGGATCATGTTTCTTAATGGTCCCTCCAAGCGAGAAAAATGAAAAAAAATCACCCCTCGCACAAACCATTTCATAATATATATCAAAGCATTTGTGATCAGATTATGTATCATCTATTTTTTGGGGGTTTATCTCATGGCACAAATTTGGCCCGTCGCTGCTACCATTTGTGATCAGATTATGTATCATCTATTTTTTTGGGTTTATCTCATGGCACAAATTTGGCCCGTCGCTGCTACTATTTGTGATCAGATTATGTATCATCTATTTTTGGGGGGTTTATATCATGGCACAAATTTGGCCCATCGCTGCTACACGGTAAAGCCACAAACTTGGCCCGTCGCTGCTACTATTTGTGATCAGATTATGTATCATCTGTTTTGGGGGGTTATATCATGGCACAAATTTGGCCCGTCGCTGCTACACGGTAAAGCCACAAACTTGGCCCGTCGCTGCTACACGGTAAAGCCACAAACTTGGCCCGTCACTGCTACCGGGTTAAATCGCGGCCTGGGCAGTCAGCGAGCAGCCCAACCAGTTCATCCTTCTTTCTGGGATGCTTGATAAATGGGTACCTGGGGAAACCTGGTGAAGGTAAACTGTAGTGACCCACGGCAAGTTCTACAGTTCAGTACAGCAAATTTGTGCGCTCCCCAACCAAACACAAAATACTACGAAAATTCCTTGTGTAGTGTTTGACATTGACATAAAAAGGAGAACATTTTAGGAAACCACACGGGAAATCTCTTTAGTATCTGGGATTGAGTAGAAAAAAAAAAGGATCATTGTGGTTTGGTTTGGGTGCTGGAAATGACTGCGTCTTGAACTGTCGAACTGGCCCCCAGATGTTGCACTGACTTGTCTCTGGGCAATGGGTTCTCTCCCACCACAGGCTCAAGGGCCAATGATACAGAGATGAGGATTGTGGTAATGTACAGCTATAGCCCAACCATTTCAAAGAGTCCGTTTGGGCGTTCAATTCCGCGTGTCCTTTCCTCCCCTATGCTCTACCACACAGTCCCAACACCTATCCCTTCCTCTCATATGTTATAATGTTACCTACAGATAACATATGAGAGGGAGAAATAGGTGTCCGGACTGTGTGGCAGAGCAGAGGTGAGGAAAGGACTCGTGGTATCAAACGCCAAAATGGAATATTTGAAATGGTTTTACTGTAATAACATGCCCCAAACTTTACATTTACCCATCTGTTCTTTCAGCATTTAAAACAACACAATTTTATATGGCAGCCTTAATCCTCCCTTCCCACAGCCTCCTACTGCCACACCTCACAGGAAAACAGAACATATATAATCTAGTGAAACCAATACTATTCCAAGAAAACCACATTCAGGAAAATAAATGTTTATTACCCTACAAGAAGGATTCAGTAATCCTGCCACTTCATTTTGACTTAAATTATCTTCTCTTTGATTCCTTACACACTTGAATCATTTTAAAATTCACCCTTTAGTCAAACTTTCTTCTTAATATATTTTTCCAGGTATCAAAATTAAGATAAATCACTAAAAATTTGGCTATTCACGCCCTATAATGGAATCAAACATGTTGTAGTATTTCCAATCATAAAGGTGAACACACATTTCCGTTTTTTGTACGCTCCTTGTATACACAGATCCATTTAATGGCTAAAAATTTTATTCATGTATTCTTACATAAAAACTCATAACCTACTGTGCAAGAGGAATATAGTCCTTGAGATCTCATTTCTTTTAATCCCCTTCAAACTCCATGGTGGGTATTGGCACAGAATCCCCACCAATCATCATCACCACTATGTAAACAGGCCTTACATCAAAAGAATTTACACTCAAGATGCAAAAAAATGAATACACATACACATTGTAGTAGTAGTTGTAGAAGTGTCTTAGAGTAGCGTCTCGTGTCACGCCGCAAACCCCAGAAACGCCAGCCGAGCCAGGCAATAATATAAAGCAGGACTCTCTCTCCTATTATATTCATGACAAGAGTGGCGAGCGAGTCCCTTTTCGAGTCCCTTTCCGCCCCGTCCCTACGTAGCTCAACGCAATGGTACTATAATTGGGTATGTTCGTTAGCCAATCCCTGTACACCACACCAATTAGCACTCATATCAAGAAAAACCCGCAGAAAATTGAGTCGAGACAAAAAAACAAACTAGCACTCAAAATAATGAAAGGTTATACATTTTTTACACTTAATTATCACGTCTCTGGTCAATTTTCCGAGTTTTTATGAGCACGAACTTGAGTGATGATTACAAGCAAACTGACACACAAACACACCCACTCTCAGCAGTAAGGAGTCAACCAGTCAGCCAATCAAGCAGCCAGTCCAATATTTACCAAGGGAGAGGCTTTGGTTGATAGCCTTGACACTTCCTTCACTGCTGCTGTTGTTACTGAAGCCTCACTCATGTCTCTGCCCTACGGTCCTATTTAGTAAACCATCAGCCTCACACACACACACACACACACACACATGTAAGCAGATTTCCTTACGACATGTCTAGTATTGTTCCCCCTTCAACTGAGTCCGTTCTCCACTCATGGTTTCAACTGACTTATTTTTTATCCACTTTTGCACTTATTTCTGAGCCCTGACCTGACCTGACCTCCCTTCCATGCTTCTTACTCTCTCCGTTGTTACGTTCCGACCTTCCTCCTCCTCCTCCTACCCCACAAGTCCTTTCAGTAAAGTATCTGTGTCCTACTCCTTCCATTCTTACTACTGAATATCCATCTCCTCCACACACACACACACACACACACTCACACACTATTTCTGAGCCCTAACCTCCCTTTGATATTGCTTCCATGTTTCCTACTATCTCCATTGTTACTCCTGAACCACCTCCTCCTCCTCCTCCTCTCCTCCACACACTCAAAGAAATACATGCAAACAAACATACACACCGTTTCTAAGCTCTCACTTTCTTTCGATAATGTTTCCATGTTTCCTATTCCTGAACCTCCTCCTCCTCCTTACACACGCAGAATTACAGACACACACACACATACACGATAGCACTTTCCATCCATGGTTGGAGGGGATGCCGGCAGGGAGGGAAGTGGGCAGTAGAAGCTAATACTTACATCCACTTCGCTTCCCTCCACTCACTCAGATTATGACAGTGAGATATAGCAAGAGACATAAATATTGATTTCCTATATAGTGTTGTTTTGTTTGTATCAAGTGTGTATATTTGTGTACCTGTCAAGTGTTTGTTTGTCGTATCTGCTTTGAGGTTACATGCGGCTGTCTGCCATTCAAAAGTGTATATATACGGTAAACCATAAGCAAGGTATGTATGAGTGGTTTTCTCGGCTTATATCTTGAGCAACATGCATACTTGGACACCTAGTATACCCATGTCTGTGTGACTGTGTGCCCCTCACGCCCGTACGAACACACACACACACATGCTACTGTACACGGTGGTGGTTCATGGAGTACAGGCGTAAAAACATTTTATTCTATGTGTGTATAATGTAACTTCTATATGTGAAGCTGCATGATATTTCACTGATACAAATATGAGACAGAGTGATAGATAGATAGAGAAAACAAATACAAGTCAGCCATATGATGTAAATGTGAGACAAAGATAAATAGATAGATAGATAGAGAAAACAAAAGGAAATCGACCATACAAAGAGCAGGAACAGCAGCAACGAAGGGAAAGAAAAGATGATAGAGAGAAAAAACCGACACATCAAACGATTAGTAAATGATGAGAGCCTTGAGAGAATGCCACATGAATTACTCTTACATCTTGCCCTTTAATAATGGTATGAGGCCAGCCAAACACACACACACACACACACACACACACACACACACCCACACCCACACACAGTTGACACATGTGCACTGATCTACGAAATTTATACAAAACCGCACACTTGCTTTCTCGCTTAAATTCACTCGCTCACTCGGTGATGCTGCTCATTCGTGGGGTGGTTATCATCCTTGGGGGCCTAGAGGAAGTAGTCCGCTTGAGGCTTCTTCGCGGGGATGCCTCGACTTTCCTGTGGCGCGGCCTCGAAGATGGTGAATTCACGCTTGAGGTTTTCGTCAAGTTCCAGGATTGCCGCTACGTTGCCACATCTGTTATCATTATCATTATTGAGATCCATGAAAAGACATCAAGGGAAAATAAAAGAAAAATTGATAGACCTGCTTGAAAGTGTTTTGTCATTGCCAGGAGGAAATATAGACAGAGGAAGGCTATTTTATCTGTATATCAGTCCTCTCTAATAAGCTCATAAATTAATATATTATGATTCAATTCCTGCAGTGATATGTGCTAGATTGACCTTATCACAGCAATGCCTATTCCACTACTACATACTGTACTTGGCATCTTTTGGTAAAGCCTAACAATGACCCGAAATGTGCTTCATGCCATGGCTCCTTGATCTATATACTCATCCCTCATGGACATTTTTTTCTTTTAATAGGAAAGGAGGCAGCTCAAGGGCAAAAATGGCAACTGGCAATTTAGTGTTTCTTGTAAAATATCCTTGAGAGCACACTTTAATCATTCCTCTTAAATAAAATATAAATGCACATTACCCCTCCTGTATAGAGTAAAAAATGAATTAGGCACTTATTCCACAAAGCTAGTAGGAGGGGAGGAAACTTTAATCAATCCTATACAAAAAAGACAAAAGCATTAACCTCGGACCAATGTAGCGAACCACTCAACCACCCACCTATAGCAGTAGTTAGGTGCGGACCAGACGGTGAGCACGGTGTTGTTGAAGTGCCACTTGTAGCCCTCCATGACCAGCTGGTGGGCGCGGCAGATCATGTCGATGCCGTTGGTGTCGTTGAACTGGGCCACCACATCAGAGCCGAAGAGGTAGCCGGCCCCCCTCGGACTCACACCCCACCCTTGTGTGTCTGCAATGGGGGTTAGGTTAGGTATTATTGGAGAGAAAATAGAGTTGTGTATGTGCCATGGGGAGGTTAGGTTTCATCACTAGGGGGAAGAAGCTATTAGGAGTCTGTGCCTATCATCTATCTATCTCTATCTCTATAATAATGCGAGTGTGCTTGTCAGTGTGTGTGTGTGTGAATGCATGTACTGGCAGTCTTACCTTCCGGGTCTGACCACAGCAAGTCACACATAGGGCCATCATGCGGCACCTCCTGCTTCCTGTCTATCGTGCGGATCTGGTCGAGGGTCTGAATGCTCGGGGAGAGGCCACCGTGCACGCAGAATATCTTCCCGTCGATGATGGCCGAGAGGGAGAGGTAGTCAAAGATCTCCGTGCAGTACCGCCAGACTGTGATGGACCCGTACTTCCTGAGGCACTCGTCGTAGAAGCCATACACCTGTGTGATCTGCCGAGACTCATGGTTGCCTCGAATGAGTGTTATCCTGTCAGGGTACCGCACCTGGGCAGGGAGGGAGAGGGAGGAGAATGGTTGATTGGTTGATTGGGGTAAGAAGTCAGTGGTCATATGGCGCTGAACACAATTAGAAGAGAACGGGATATTGATAAGTTTAGAGCAAAAGTCATTACCTGCTTGTTTTCATGTCCAAGTCTGCTCTTAAAGGACTGTTTGGGTCTATATCAATTTTATATTTTCCCTTGATGCCATTTCATATAATAATAATAATAGTTAATCCTTAAGGTAACTATCTGGGCTCTCTGTTCAGCACTTCCTCCCTCCCCCGGCACCCTTAGCCCGCCCCACCTTGAGTGCCAGCAGGAGTAGGAAGGTCTCCACGCTGTAGAAGCCTCGGTCCACGAAGTCGCCCATGAAGAGGTAGTTGGTGTCAGGCACGTCACCGCCCACCTTGAACAGCTCCTTCAGGTCATAGAACTGTCCGTGGATGTCCCCGCACACCTGGGACAAGACCCAAACGACATGCCATTCAGAAATATGCCAGGTGAATCAAGTTAAACACACGTCCAAGGAATTTAAATTATTACCTAAGACTAGAAAAATTGAACTTCCCAACACCAAAAGTAGGGTAAAAAATATCATTATCATCTTCTGTTTTAAAGTCGTTTGCGTAATCTTCTATGAGGTTAGACAGTCAATGATACGCTTCAAACTATTCTTGTTCACTGCCTCAGCCTCTCCAATGCTCAATGCTGCCAAATTCTCTTCAACACACTGCCTCCATATCTTCCTTGGCCTTCCAACATGATAATGCGCTACAAATGCTATACAAACACCTAACTAGAAAAAAATACTTGAATGAGGCTAATGCAATCTTGGGGAAGCTACAATTGCTGGCCAGCCTCAACTCACCGTGACGGGAGAGTCGACGCGCTGCACATTGCTCTCCTCCACCAGGATCTCCCGCGCCTTGGCACACAGTGCCTTCACCTCCGCCTCCTTGATCACCTCACACCGCCGCAGCTGCTCAATCTGGCGGTCAAGGTCACTGCAGTCCCCCATCCTGCCCCCTGTCTGTCTGTTCGTCCGTCCGTCCGCCCTGGCTGCTAGGCTAGGCCCCCACCACACCTGGGAAAAGGAAATATGTAATTTTAAGTTGTATTTTTTTTTTTTAGGAAATGTTAGGTACTAAAAAAAACATGACTAGGCCCCCAAACCTATCAAGACAACTCTCCACATGACTCTGGCCTCTCCATTTCTGCATCTTCAACTCAACACTGTTTGCAGGAGCAGTGACATAGCAGACTTTTATTTATTTATTTATTTTTTTTATATTTATCTTTTTTTTTTTGCCTTTAACATGTTGATCTGCCTCCTTTTCTTAAAAAAATATAGGAAAATAATTGGAAATGCTGCATTTATAACAAATATTACTAGAAGAAAACAATGATTTGAGAAGAATAATGAATAAAATATCTTCATTATCTGGCCCACTTTCAGCTTCTTTGTGATGTTCACTGATCATACTCTCTAAATTTTCCTAAGGCTCAGTAAGACTATGTCCATTGTGAATCTGGGTTTGCTGAAGTAATCACTGTCTATCTTGGTTCCTATTTTATTCTTCTCTATATTTTTAAATACTTCTCCTAAACAAGCCGCAGCCCAAGTGGTGCGGTGGTAACATAATCCCGTATAGATAATTTACAGGAGGGCATAGAGTACCACCACACACAAATATGTTACCCAACTTTTCCATCAGTCTTGATTTAGCATATAGTGCTGCGTCTACTCCGTAGGGAAACAGAAATAGAAAAATATATCCTAAAGGAGGTGTAAGGGCCCCCTACTACAGATTAAGTTACATCTAATTTGGTTAGAATAAAATAGCAGGGAGTTCAAAAGAGAGCAAAGCCCGTAGATGATTAGGTTAGGTTTTGATTGATGATATTAAAACAACGGAGGGATTGAGGGAAAGCCCCACACACAGAGAGTTAGATCATATTTTCTTAATTTAGACTGAAATTTTTGGGGGGGAGGACCGAGGGGGGCCGGGCAAGCCCCCCTATAACTTAGGTTAGGTTAGTTATGGTATAGTTCATTTTGATTAATGTAACATGGTAAATGGAATCAGAGCACGCAGGCCTCATGTACTTCCTTCATGGTTAACTTCCCCTTTGGTGACCCGCTGAGGCAAGGCCAGGTCACCCACTCACCATGACTGGCCTCGCCGCTGCCCGCCCCGCCACACACCCCGCCACGTTCTCACCCCGGGCTACTCCACATGATCACACTACTCCACATGCACTCCATCACATCCACTGGGAACTCCCCGCCTTCGTTATGACTCCAAAAACTTCCCGAAACTCACTTATCTCAAGGCTTGGGGAGGGTTGCCCGCTCCGCCCAACTCAACGTCCACTACTCGCCTTCCACCCACTTCCAGACCCAACTACTGACAAAAGAAAGCGAGGATAACGTCCATGAGTTCATATTTACCTCGAGGAGCCAGAAAGCTCTGCAGGACTTCAAGGGAGGGCAAATAAATAAGTCCTTGAGGATTAGCGCTTCCTCCTCCCCGTGTATGACTCCAGATGTGCGATAACGGTTTTGATACGATACTCAGATCACCTTCAGGACCGTAGATTTATCCTTTTAACTAGGAATAAAAGCATCCATAATTCACGGTTTAATTATAGGTATAGATGAGTATCGTTCTTAGCTTGAGTTTGATAGTTTTAAGTCAGATATCGACGTATATAGGGTGATGAATACGACAATTTAATGCAGCTCTAGCGAGGCTCTGTCAACACACTGCTTGAGCTTCTAACTGATAACAGTATTACGTAATTAAAATATTATACCCTCATAAAGAAAGCTCAAACATCAGTACATTCATTATTATCAACTTTAAGTCCATATCACCTATTCACAGAGATATTTTAGAGGTTTTCATAATTATTAAACGATAGTTCCATTTGACTAATTCCCCAAAACTCGAAATTTCTAACTTCTGTCTTTATTTTATCTTTGTAATCGAAAGCAAATTTAAGATCACCTGGACTGCATAAACTCTGAAATGATGGTTGTATTCAGCAAAGTTAGTTCCTGGGAGGGTTATAAGGATATCCTCTTAATTATTTTTATTTTTTCGGTATTTCGTTGATGATATACCCCAATGGAGGAAAGCGATGCATGCCGCGTAACCCCTAAGACGGCTGGTAGAGAGATGCCCAATTCTTTCAAGGAGGAGGCCCATAAATTAACAACGGGGCTGAGGGTGTCGGAAAAAGCCCATGCACTTTTCCACTACCAAGGCACCGGGCGGGGTCTCGAGGAGCAGACTACCACGGGACCACGGGAGCCCCTCTCTTAAATTTCCTTCATCTTCTCCATTGTCCTTCTCTTGTCTCTCTTCCTGTTTCTCTTAATAATTACTCCTCTTCCCACCATCAATCATCTCCATGTTTCCCTATTTATCTTTCTTTCTTCACTTTCCTTTAGATTCCTTTTCGCCTCTCGATCTCTACCCATGTGATTGATTGATTGATAGTTTATTGTTCCGCATAACCGCTGATCTCTATTATATAAAAAAGACAGAAAAGACGAAGAAAAGTACGAAAAAGAAGAAGAAAAAGACGAAAACACGAGTTAAAAAGAAGGACGGCTGATGATGACACTGATGCCGGAGATCCTGAAGGCCATCATCAGCTGTTTGGTGTTATGGTGGTGAGTTACTTATAATTATCACGTTTTATACCTGTCCCACGTGCATTAATTAACCTGATCCTCACCACATATATCAAATAATACCTGAACTACATGAATATAGAGGAATTATCAGTAGGGATGTTGTGGTTTTGTTGTTATTTACCTTATAATGTGTGTGTGTGTTTTCCTTGGGTTATGTGAAAAGACGAAAGAGAAGAAGAAAAGGAAATAAGAGGAAGGAGAATAAAGGAAAGGGAGGAGAAAGGGAATCAGAAGGAAGGAAAGAGAAGGAAGAAGAAGAAGGGGAACATATGGAAGGGAAAGAAGGAGGGAAGGAGAAGGGGAAGAGGAGGAGGAATGGGGAACAAAAATTAAGAAAAGGGAATAAGAGGAAGGGGAATAAAGGGAGAGGAGGAGAAAGACAAGGAATCAGAAGGAAGGAAGAGGAGGAAAGGGAAGAAGAACGGGAGGAGAAAGAAAGGAACTCAAGAGGGGGAGGAAATATGAGAGGAAGGAGAAGAGAGGAGAGAGAAAGAAGGATGAAGAAGAGGAAGAAAAGAAAGAAGGAGAAGGAAGGAAGAAGAGGAAGGGGGAGTTGAAGGAAATAGAGAGGAAGGAATAAGATGAAAGGGGAATAGGAGAGGAGGAGGAGGAGGAAGAATGGGGAATGAAGGGATGGGAGAGAAAGCAATATATAGGGAAGGAGAAGAGAGAGAGAGAGAGAGAGAGAGAGAGAGAGAGAGAGAGAGAGAGAGAGAGAGACACCCCATAGTAATATAGTTAGGTTACACTAATTTATGACCTGAATATCATTATCATCATCATAGTAATTACATTTAGATAAGGCAGACTAATACTACTTTCCCTTTCATTTCCAGGTGTTGAGCAACCATGAAGTCAACCAGCACTAACAGATACCCAGTCCCAGGTAAGTTGATGGCCCAGGTATCGTTAAAGCTTACCTGGTTATCGTTTACCTAGTGATTGCTTAACCCGTCCGCTGCAGTTGGCATGGATTTGGCCTTCACTGGTAGCCTGGTAACATATACTCCCAGGGTCTTTCTCTGCCTCTGTGGTGGATAGTGGAGTGTTTCCCATGTGGTATTGGTGTGCTGGATATCCTCTCCCAAGGTGCAGGACTTTACATTTTTCTTCATTTAATTGTAGCAGCCACTTTTTGTTCCATTCCTGTAGTTTGGTGATGTCTTCTTGTAGGAAATCCACAGTCAAGGGGTTAGGAAGCAAGGGAGGCAATGCTCTTAAGGGGATGCCTCTCCTTGTAAAGTTTTCAGTATGTTGTCCATTTCCTTTCCTCCTAGTTTTCCTTCCTTTCTTTCCTCCTAATAAATAATAAATAAATAATGTGTAATAATTGTGCACTGTAAGCCTAGCAGTTTCACTTAATATCTTAGTAATTTGAGCCATTTAACTTTTTCTCTAATTTTTTTCTATCCCCAAAATGTTTATATTATCTTAGTTATTTTTTTGTGCTTGTGTTATACCTCACTGCTTTCCACTTTCTTTAAATCAATCTTATTCTTATTTTTCTTATTCCTCAGTTCCTATTCTTTTTATACATCAGTTCTTATTATTCTTGTTCTTCATTTCTTATTCTCCAACTTTTTTCTTTTATTGTTCTTCAAAATATTCTTCTTATTTTACAGTTATCATTTTATTCTTCAGTTTTTATTCGTCTTATTCTTCAGTTCTTCTTCTTCCTTTTCAAAAATCTTATTCTTCAAATGTAGTGACGGAAAGAAGAGATACAGCTATGTACACCCACTCAGCCCCCCCAGCCCTCCACCCACATCCTCAGGCCCTTCCCTAATCAGTATCCCTTCCTCAGGCGTGACCTTGCATCGGGTCACAGCAGTTCCAAGGTCACAAGGCGATGGAGAGGAGCAGGCACCACCAAGCACACAGGCCTCTGCCGAGACAACCCCAAAGACCTTGACGCAGCCATCTCCAAAGCCATCCAAGGTGCCAAAAGTGCAGTGGGTGGACGAGAGAGCAGCGATGAAGGACAAGAAGGAGAGAGAGAAGCCTTCCCCGATTCCGACAACACAAGACAAAGTTTCTACCCTAGGGGAGAGCGAGCCCGTGGAAAACAACCTGCCGGAGATCATGGAAATAGCCAGCAAGCTCACCAAAGTCTCCATCATGTCCTCCCCCGACTCCCAGCTTCTCAACACTGCCCCGAAGGACTTCAACATGAAGAAGATGATCCTCCTCCATCCTAAGTCCGTCCCTTCCTCACTCACTCACACCGGCAGTAGTAGAAGTAGGTTGCCAGCTGCCGGACGGTCGAATGGTAAAAAGGACCCCAGATTTGTCCCTTACGAGCCTTACAAAGGATGCGTCAAGCCTATTCTGCTGAGGAAGAAGAAGAAGATGAGCAGGAGCAGCCCGGGGAGACGCAGAAGCAGCGAGAGGGCGACGGAAGGGAAGGGAGAAGGGAAGGGTGGGGAGCAGGATGCGAATGAAGGAAGTCAGGTGATGGATGAGGATGCCGAGTTGAAGAATGCCGAGAAGGTGAGCATTTTATTTACTCTCTTACCTACATTTACTTACTTTTTGTTATTTTCTTTTGTTTTTTTTTACCTTGAGTTGCCTCCTGACTGTAAAATAAAATGTCACATGTAGATAACTGTCTCTTCAAGCTCACCGATTTCCTATTTCAAGCTTACATATTATAACTGTTTGCTGTCTGTTTACTTAGTGTTGTTTTTTGCCTGTTGCCCTTGAACTGCCTCCCTTGCTGTAAAAAAAGAAATGTAACTTGTAGATAACCACCTTTTCTTTGCTGTCTGTTTTACTTGTGGTGAGGAGGAGGAAAAATAAGCAAAGACAGCCATCAGGAGTATTATGATAGCAGATCCTCGGCCACTTTTCAACCCATTATCGTCACCATTATTTTGTATCTTCCCTTCCTCCCCCATCACCGCCACAGACATTGTTCTATATTTTAATGGCAGCAACAGTAAGCCATAGTTCGTAAGAGTTGCCGTGTTTTAAGTACAGGTTAAAAAGATCAGGAATAAATACTAATCACTTTTCTTGTTCATTTGATTTTTTTTTTATTGTTTGTTTTACTTTCCAAAAAGCATAAAGTAAAGAAAAACATGCAAATCTACTGTTATTCATCTATTCATCTTTAATATTTCTTCACCATTCCACCAAACAGCATGAAATTGAGAAAATCATGCAAGTATTTTTTTTTTATTGTTTGTTTTACTTTCCAAAAAGCATAAAACAAAGAAAAACATCCAAATCTTCTGTTATTCATCTATTCATCTTCAGTATTTCATCTTTAATATTTCTTCTCCATTCCACCAAACATCATGAAACTGAGAAAAAACATGCAGGTATATTTTTTTCCGCCACTCATCTTTCCCTCATCCCTGCAGCTGAGTATCCTGGTGAGGGACTTTGAGGGGGAGCGCGCCTCATGGGAGGAGAAAGTTTCCTCCCTCACCATGGAGAGAAAGAGCCTGGAGGAGCAGATGGCCCAACTGAAGAAGGACAAGACCAACCTGGAGGGTCAACTCAGCGTGCAGTCACAGGTGAAGGACGAGGAGGAGGAGGGGGAGGTGGTGATGATGAGGGACGTGGAGGAGGAGGAGGTGGTGGTGGTGGTGGTGGTGATGGTGAGGGACGAGGAGGAGGAGGTGGTAGTGATGTAGGAGAAGGAGGAGGAGGAGGAGGAGGAGGAGGAGGGGGAGGAGGAGGTGGTAGTGATGAAGGAGGAGGAGGAGGATGTGGTGGTGGTGATGGTGGTGATGGTGGTGGTGTTGAAGGATGTGCTAATCCTTCCTCTTTTTCTAACACTCCCAAGTCTTGCTGCAATGCTCCTCTCCATGTTCTCCTTGGCCAGGGTACCTCCATTTCCTCCACCATCCTCAGCTCTCTGTCTCACTTCTCACATGTCCGAACCATTGCAACCTTTTCCGTCTCACTCTCTGCATCTCTTTCATTGTGTAGAAGTAATACTCTCATTCAGCTGACTCACCTTCCACATACACAAGTCAACACAGAGCTGTATATTTATCATCTTTAAATCATATAATCTTCTATAAACTGTGCAGAAGTATATTTCTTTCAAATGACTAACCTTCTACATCTTCACTTTTTAGGTCAACACAGAGCTCTTTATTTATTGCTATAAGTCACATGATCTTCTATAATTTGTGTCAAGGTATTGCTCATTCATGTCACCTTTGAAGTCTCTAACCCCAGCTGTATATACTATGTTAGGAAGGGTCATCTGAATTTACCCGCGCTGTGACCTGTGATGAATTGAGATGCACTGTGAGTCTGTCTGTCCCTGTACCTCCCTGTGTTCCTGGTTTAGAGAGAAGTATTTGATTTTTGTGTGTGCTGTGATGTAGGTTTGCGATTCTGCTCTCTGTACCACCGTTGCCAGATTATCGTACTCAGAGCATAGTGTTTATCGGTTTCTGACGCCTAACTATTGCCAAGAAACATCAGGAATTAACTATTTTAGCGATATTTATAAGTGAATCTCCTTATTGGGTCCACGAGACAGTTTTTGGGCCGGAAGTCGGTAAATATAAGAGGCGAGTAAGACAATCTGGCAACGATGCTCTGTACCATTGTCTGTGTTCACTGTGGGAGAGAAAGGGTGGCATATCCATAAGAGGTGTGAGAGTCCTGGAGGCAGAAAGTAAAGCTACGTCCACATCTCCACTTCTTAGGTCAACACAGAGCCCTATTTTCAAGGCCTATAAGTCACATAAATCTATAAATTGTGTAGAAGGGTCACTCTTTCTAATGACAAACCTTCCACGTCTTCACTTCCTCAGTCTCAGGTTCAAATGACTAACCATCCACATCTCCACTTCTTAGGTTAACACAGAGCTCTATTTTCAAGGCCTATAAGTCACATAAATCTATAAATTGTGTAGAAGTGTTGCTCTTTCAAACGACAAACCTACCACGTCTTCACTGCTTAGGTCTTGGGTTCAAATGACTAACCATCCACATCTCCACTTCTTAGGTCAACACGGAGCTCAAGAGGCTGCTGGTGGCGTCCGTGGGGGAGGAGGTGCAGGGGCGGGTGCAGTGCCTGACGGAGGACAAGGCGCGCATGGCCGGGATGATCCGGCGCTACTCGGAGAAGGTGGATCGCGACTATGAGGAGAAGGAGCGGATCGGCATACAGTGTGACGTGTGGAGGTCAAAGTTCCTCGCCAGCAGGTGGGTGGTGGGGGTATTTGTTTGCGTGTGGGTGCTATATATGTGTTCTTTTTCTTCTTTGTTGTTGTTTTTGTTGTCTTTTTCTTTTCATTCTTTTCCATCTCATCTCCTTTACCCTGTTTTCCTGATGTATAGTTTCTTCTTTTTCTTCATCCTCTTCTTCTTTGTCTTTGTTTTCTTCTTCATTTTCTTTGTTCTCCTTTTCTTGTTCTTCTATTTCTTTTTCTTCCTCTTTTTTTTCTTCTGTTTCCTTCCTTCCTCATCTTCTACTTCTTCATCATCATCTTTTTCTCCTCTTTTAACGTTCTTATTTTCCCTTATGGGGTTGGTCAGGCTATAAGTCTCTCCCTCTCTAGACAATCATACTCTCTGTGTCTGTATGGGTGTTGTGTATATGGAAGGATGTTGTGTCGTGTTGTAACCCCAGACCTATGCAAGCAGAGGGTTGTTAGAATTTATATACGTACAATCACACCATCTTTGAAGTCTGATCTCAGTTGTGTACTATGTTATGAAGGGTTGTTGGACTCTACCTTTGCTGTGCTGGATTGAGGTGTATTGTATAAGTCTAATAAGTACAGTCTAGTAATAAGTAATAAGTCTTGTATCTTTTATCTTTCTGTCTGGGTTCTGATTCGGAGAGAGAGAGAAGTATTTTATGTTAGTCTATGCCGTGATTTACGTTTATGTTCCTGTATGATTCAGTTTGAGCTTTGATTTAGAAAGATGTATATTATTTTTGTGTATGTATGTGATGTATCATGTATGTGTTTGCCTGTTCCTGTATCATTTCTGTTTTTTATATTAATTTCGAGAGGAAGTGTATTTATTTTTATGTATGTGTGTGATTATGAGTATGTAGTATGTGTGTGCCTGTTCCTGTATTATTCTATCCTGCATTCAGATTAGGAGAGAGAGAAAGGGTAGCATATATATATTTTTCATGCTGCGATGGACTAAGGTGTAAATGAATCAAACAAGTGTGAGAGGTGACAGGAAGTATGTAGGACCTGGATTTCCCCTCTAGTGAGCTGTTCATTGATAAGATGCAGGTAGTGAGCGTAGCAGTGAGAGCCTTGGTGTGGTGTGTCTTCTGGTCTTGTGGGTGTGTCATTCATTCACTCAGGATTGGATCATAGGCTGGACTTGTGATAGCCAGTCAGTACCCTCCTTATTATTTACCTACGTGTGTGTGTGTGTATTAGAATTAAGCTCATATCCATATTGTCCTAACTCCATATTCATATTTATCCAGCTTAACCTTTTCTCCTTTCTCTCCTTCTTTATTCTCTCTCCTTATCTCACTTAATCTTCCACTACTCCCTACTCCATCCTCCCTCATTCTTCTGTTGTCTCTCATATTTAACTAATTCTTTATACAGCACTCACCTAATGTTCTCTCCTTCCACCATCCTTGAACTTTTCTCTTTTTGTCATTCCTATTTACACTCTTCCCTTATCTCCTGTTTCTTAATCCTCCACTGCTCCCTGTCCTGTCCTCCCTCATTCCTTTTTTCTTATCTCCCTCTCACTATGTTTTGTATCTAATTATTATTCTTTCTTTATATATGCTGCACTTCACTCTTCTTTTGCTCTCTCATTGCCTTTTATGTCTTGTATTTAACTCTATTATCTCCTGTTTCTTAATCCTCCACTGCTCCCTGTCCTGTCCTCCCTCCTTCCTTTTCCTATCTCCCTCTCCCTACCTCTGTTTTGTATCCAATTATTATTCTTTATATATACTGCACTTCAATCTTCTGCTCTCTCATTACCTTTTATGTCTTGTATTTAACTCTACTATCTTTCCTTATATTGCACTCATCTAATGCTCTCTCATCTCCTCCCCCCGGCAGTATGATGGTGGACGAGCTGGTGGGGATGCGTGTGGCCCTGGCTCACAAGCTGGAGGAGGCGGAGGAGGCCCTGAAGGTGCTGCTGGCGGAACATGACCTGGCACGGCAGAGCACCCTAAACATGTACAGGTCAGACCATAGCCCACTGACGGTCCTTCTTTCTGTAACGTGATGTATGTTTGTTGATTCACATACACCATTCCTCTCGGTCAGTTCCTTCCCTTCTCATCCCTTTTATGCTTCCTCTAATGCCTTCCACACAGAATGAACAAGTCACTCCATGAAAAAGTCCCTTATCTCTCCCACACCTTGTTCTCGTCCCTTTAGAACCTCTCTCTGCCTCTTTTAATCCCACTCTCACACAGGATAAACAAGTGTCTTTTCCCCCCACATCCCTGCTCACCTTCACCATCATTACCTCATTTATGCTTCCTCTAACACCTCATCCACACACAGGATGAAGAAGTGTCTTTTTCTCCCCGTTATCTCCGTTCTCATCCACCTTAATCACCCTCTATACTTCTAATCCCTCACACACAAGATGACCAAACCACTGCCCCTTTTCTTTCCTTCTCTCACTTCCGTTCCCACTAGAACCTCTGTCTGCTTCCTTTTATGTCTCTCACTCACTCACACAGAGGATGAACAAGCTAAACCATAAAGTATTGACCCCTTTTCTCTCCTCCTCTCCCAATTCCCTATTCTCATCCACCTCTAGAACCGAACCTCTCTGCTTTCTCAAATGTATCACTCGCACAGGATGAAGAGGCTAAACCATCAAGTATTATCACTTTTCTCTCCTTCTCTTCCACTTCCCTGTTCTTATCCACCTCTAGAACCTCTTTTATGCTTCCTTTAATGCCTCACTCACACACAGGATGATCCAATGTCCCTTTTTCTCTTCTCTTTCTCTGTTGTCATCCCCACTGAGAACCTCTCTTTGCCTCTCACACACACAGAATGGACGTGCCGTTTTTCTCTCCACATCACTTTCCTCATCCTACTTTATCATCTTTTTTTATGCTTCCCCTAACACTTCACTCACTCACAGGATGAACAAGCAACTCCGTGAGGCCTTTGACCCTCTAGCAGCCCAGAGTGGAGGCCTTCCCCCCCTCCCCTCGGCCGACCTGGTGACCCTGGCGGTGGAGGGAAGCGTGCTGGCAGAGACCGTGCGGGACCGTCTGTTGGGGGAGCTTGGGCGGTCGGTCGGGTGTAGCCTCTCCCTGGACGGCCTGGAGACGCACACACCCGGACAGAAGATTGCCAGACAGGTGTGTGTGTTTATGAGATCCCTAATATTGCTCCCCATCTCAAATCACCTCCCTCCTTTCTTCCTTCCCTCATGTGTGTGTATGTGTGTGTGTGTGTGCGTGTGTGTGTTATGAGATGCATAATATTGCTACCCCTTTCTCATCACCTCCCTCCTTCCTCCCTCCACAGTTGTTACACCAGCTGGAGGGGTCGCAGACGTGTGGCGGTGTTGGCGGGGACGGTGAGGGCGAGTGCAGCACCGTGTGTCCTGGCCGGCCCGCCCTCCTGCACCGCTTCCACCCCAACACACGCTACGAACACCTCACCGTCAACTGCTGTGCCCACTGCAATGGGGAGATCAAGGTGGTGTGAGGGCTGTGTGTGTGTGTATGTATGTGCGTGTGTGGGTGTGAGAGAGGGAGAGAGAGAGTTGCATGCTAGTATATATAATTTTGTATATAATCAAAGAAATCAACTGTTGTGTTCACTGCAACGAGGAGATCAAGATAGTGTGAAAAGAATTGGTTGTGTGTTTGTGACAGAGAGAAAGAGAGAGAGATCTATTTTAGTATATATGTTTGTATGTTATAAAAGTTAGGAAACTATTTAACACATCACCCTTTCTGTTACTCTGTGTGATGTGAGGGCAATGCTGTGTGTGTGAGAGAGGGAGATGTCTGCTAGTGTTTAAAGTTTGTGTGTATATAAGTAAGGTCATTTAACACATTACATACCTTTTTTGTTACTGTGTGGTGTGAAGGCAAGGCTGTATGTGTTAATGTGTGAGAGAGAGAGAGATGTATGCAACTATATATAAGGTAGGAAAGGAACTCATGTAAAACACCAACCTTTTTTGTTACTGTAATCTTTGGATGCAACTCTTCCCCCTCACGACCAGACTGCATCATACTAATTCAATACTGATGAGCGGCTGACAGAGGCTCTCAGGACCTTTCTACTTATAAGTGAGGTAATGTTTGGTGTATTCAGGTAATTTTCTACATTATTTTTTTCAACTTTTATGTAAGTTATGATCATGAAATGTGGCTTTTTCTGTGCAGGGTATGTTTGCTACTCAAGACTACTGTGGGCATAGGAATGGTGTCTATGCATTGGTAAACAAACCCTAAACAATCACTCATCATCAGTGTACAAGAGTTAACATGAGTGTGGTGCAGGTCTAAGGAACATCACCCCCTCACCCCTCCCCTCATACACACATTTACTGTAGTCTGTTCCACCTCAAGTGACAACAAATATGAAGAAACTTTGATAAAATAAGGAAGCGCTGTTAACCCCTCCGCTGCGATTGGCACGGATTTCACCTTCACTGGTAGCCTGGTAACATATACTCCCAGGTCTTTCTCTGCCTCTGTTGGGTATTGGTATGCTGGATTTCCCCTCCAAAGGTGCATGGCTCTACATTTTTCTTCATTGAATTGTAGCAGCCACTTTTTGTTCCACTCCTGTAGCTTGGTGGTGTCTTCATGTAGGAAATCCACATCCAAAGAGTTAAGTGCCCGCTCTCCAACAGGCTTTTCCCAACCACAACGGGTTATCTGTAACCAATCACCAGCAAGAGAGTGGCTGTGCTCTTCCTACATGGTCTTTAAGGAAGGACTCCTCGCCTGACTCGCTGTTACCTAAGATGGAATAGACTATACATGTGCTCATAAGTTAGTTTTAAGAGATTGAAGGAGGCTTGGAATATCTCATTCTTTGTTCCTCCCAATACAGGTTACAATTCCTCGATACTTAGATGCCTTAACTGCTGAAAAGTTAGGCAGATGTGAGTGTTTGTGTCGAAGGTGATGGAACATTGTGGTGGTGAAATAGGTGTGGTTGTGTAGGAAGTTGACGGCAGTGTGTATGCTCCTGCTCTCTTTGTGGTTCTTTGAGGGTAGTGAGTGATACTGGTAGTCACGAGGTTAGTGTAAATATAAAATGTGAGTGTGGTGAAAGTGATGGAACATTGTGGTGGTAAAATAGTTTTGATTATGCAGGAATTTGATGGCAGTGCATATGTTCTAGCTCTCTTTTGTGAGTGATACAAGTTGAGCAGTCACGAGGTTAGTGCAAGTATAAGATTATTGTACTCAGAACACTGCATTTTATGATTTCTGACCTGTAACTAGTGCCAAAAAACTGATAACAATTAATGATTTCAAAGATAACTATAAATGGATGTTGTTATCTGTGTGGGGGCAATAGTTTTGGGTCAGAAATTGGGAAATACAATATGTGGAGTACGACAATCTGGTTACATTGGTTGATGGTTGAATTGAATATGTGCGTGCTTAGTTGCTTGATTCACTTCCTTGCATTTCTTTTTGTTGGTGGTGGAAGTGGTGGTGAGATGGAAGTGGTTGTGTTGCAAGTTGACGGTTGAATTTAATGTTTGGTTAGTTGCATGATTCACTTATTTACATTGTTGTTGTTGGAGGTGGTAGTGAGATGGATGTGGTTATGTTGAAAGTTGACGGTTGAATTTAATGTTTGGTTAGTTGCATGATTCACTTATTTACATTGTTATTGTTGGAGGTGGTAGTAGAGAGTGGTTGCTTTTTGTGAAAGTTGACGTTGATTAATGTTAATTTGGTTTATTTGAGCCTTTTTTCTTTCATTTTTATTTGGTGGAGGTAGGCCTAAGTGTTATGATACTGAAATATATAGACTCGAGATGATTCTGTGATGGGTTAGAGCTGTTGTACCATTGTGATTATTGGGGGATTGTGGGGTTAGGAAATATATTGGTGATGGTGGAGGATTGCCTGGTGTGTGTGTGTGTGTGTGTGTGTGTGTGTGTATTTACCTATTTGTGGTTTACAGGGCCTGAGCTAAGGTTGTATGATCCTGTCTCCTTGTCTATATTTGTCCAATTTTTTCTTCACAATATCCTCCTTTAGACCATTCCACTCATCCACGCTTTTGTATGGGAAACTATTTTTTTTGTGTGTGTGTGTGTGTGCCTGTTGTGTGTGTATATGTGCGTGTGTGTGTGTCAGGGCTGGCAATACATCTAATTTATTATGAAGAACCACCATCCCTAAATCCCCCTTTATGATATGTTAGTCTGTTAGGATGGATAGTTGTGAGCAAGTTGTGCTGGGGAGGCAAGTATCTATACATGCTACAAACCCTCTCTCAAATGTCAGAGAAGTGTATATCTTTAGCTCTCTTTGTGGTTCATTGAGGGCAGCGAGTGAATGATGCAGGCAGAGCAGTCGTGAGGTTAGTATAAATATAAGAAAGTGTCGATGGAGGGTGGATAATATTCTGAATGAAGAAGACGATGAAAATAACAGGTTCACTGGAGCTGCCTTGTGGTTCATTAAGGGTACTGAAGGAGTGATACTGAGCAGTCATGAGGTTAGTATAAATATATTAGTGTCAATGGAGAGTGGATAATATTTTGGATGAAGACGATGAAAATAACAGGTTCACTGGAGCTGCCTTGTGGTTCATTAAGGGTACTGAAGGAGTGATACTGAGCAGTCATGAGGTTAGTATAAATATATGAGTGTCAATGGAGGGTGGATCGATGTTTGGATGAGGAAGACAGAATGAAGAATAATAGGTTTACTAGAGTTGCCTCGTGTTGGCTGACTGGCCTAGCACAGAGCCATAGATAGGGAGAGTTATGCTACTTGCAGTCTTTCATCCATACCACTCATGCTCACTGCCTACCACTCGGAGCTCCTGCCTCAACACCAGCTGCTGGAATGTCAAATATCACAATTTTTATTTCTTGGTGTTAAACTTGTGTTCAGGCAGAAGCGCTGGGATAGGAGGAAGTGAGCCTGAGCAGCGTTCCCAGATTATTGTACTCAGAGCATTGTATTTTTCGGTTTCCACACAACTGTTGCAAAAGAAAGACACCAGTAATTAACCATTTCAATGATAACTATAAATAAATCTAACTATTGAGGTGGAGACAGTTTTAGGGTTGGAAATCGGCAAATATAAGAGGCTGGGCACGACAATCTGGCAACGCTGAGTCCAAGTGGTTTAAGTGGAAAATGGTGTTGAGGAAGCCCATGGCCACACTCACCCCATCTACGGCTCTGGCCTGGCACAGTATTCTTGTTCCTTGGTGAGACAGTAGACAGAGGCATTTACTCAACACAGTGGTGGGAGTGTTCATGGGGCGGTGACTGAGTGCATAATATTACTACTTAGTCTCAGCTTCAAAGCTATTTTTATATGTAAGCAAGCAATAATATATTCTTACGATTTGTATATGAGAAGCTTGGGAAATATTTCTTTATGTATTTAAAGAATAAACATTTTTATTACTACGAATGAATTTCCATTTTGAAAGTTACCTCGTTTTAAGTGCTTAAGGAAAGAGGGACAAATTCGAGCATTACTATTGATTGATGAACTATAGTCACTGTACACGGAGTTGGTCCAAAAATCCCGCCCCTCTTTCAAACCTATGGGAGCTGACTGGTTGGAAGAAAGCTTGGAGTTAGGAGTCAGTGTTACCATGGAGGGAGGGTGAGGGGCTTCTGGACCAACTACAGTGTGGTGACTAGAGCTGATGACAAATTAATTGCAGAAGAGAGCTGAAGATGAGATTGGTAAGACATTCAAAGGCAACTACTGTATCTCAAGAGGTGTATTATAGAGACACAATGTTACCAGACCATGTACCCCACTACGCTACCAGGCTAAATACTCCCGGACTTGCGGTATGTGCCTCTAACGACATACAAAACTGTGGTGGCAATTCATAGCACCCTCATAGTTAGTTATTTCAACAAATAGAAATATGCAAAATACTTTATTGACAGTTGCATTTATTAACAACAAATTACAAAAGATAAAGACATTACACCACTTAAATCTTACTGTTGGTCAAGCAGACAGAGAGAGAGAGAGAGAGAGAAAAAAAATGTAGATGAGAGTAAGAGAGCACAGTGAGAACAGGAGACGGGACAGTGCGGCAAGGAAGGAGGGAGTACAGTCCTCAGAGTGATCCAGTGGGAGTCCGCAAAACACAACATGGCGCACGGCAACCCAACAACACCTCGGTAGCAACGCAATCATTACAATGTGACTGGAATGAAGCAGCTCGTTCTGAAGCATCCGCCAACCAAGGAAGATAAAGGGAGTGATGGATGGATGGGTCTTTTTTTCATCTAATTGATTACTGCTGCCCTTGTCTAAGTGGGGTGGAACAAGACATAACTGCAAAGTAGCTCCATCTTCTCCAACCATTACACTGATGTACCACAATTACTCTTGTTTAGTTTATATCTTTGGATGATTTCTATTCTTTATTTTCTTTTTATTGTTCTTTATTTTCTTTAGTTTAGTTTAGGTCATTATTTACTTGGATATTAGTTTTGAAGGGTGTTTTACTACTACTACTACTACTATTACTACAGCTGCTACTACTACTACTACTACTACTACTACTTTTCAGGGATGTTCAATTTACTCCCAAATCCCAAGCCTTAAGTCCTGGGAATCACCTTTCACATAGGTATTTCAGTATATAAACCCTTCTCCTTCCTGACATACTCTTTATGTAGCATTATAGATGAATTTGTGATCTAGACTTTTGAAGAATAACACAATCTCTTTCATTAAATTACATAATATCACATGCTATTTAGAAACAACCTGTCTCTATGTACAACTGTGAGATAAAAAAAAGGCAGAAAAATAAACTGAATGAATAAATAAACAAAAGACAAAACAAAGTCTGTGAATGTATCGAACGCAACAAAACCTTCTGTCACCTTATCAAGTCCAACAAATGGGAGGAAGAGGAGGACAAGGAGGAGGAGGAGGAGGAGGGGGCATGACAGAAGGAAAGGAGGAAGTGACACCAGCAGCAGCAGCACCAACAAGTCTTCCTCCACATCCGTCTTCCTCACCCGTCCAGCCCCAGCTCAGCCGCTACTCCCTCGCCGCCCCCACACGGTCACGAGGAATCAGCCGCAGTTCCGAGCCATGCTTCAGGAAGACACTGCCTGTTTGGGGAAGATAGGAAGATGTGGGCATTAGTGAAGAGATGGAGGACGGAAGACCAATAAAAGTATCATTAATTTTAAAAGAGGACAGGAGAGAAGAGGCAATTAGTGTGGGAGAGACGGAGAAAGGAAAAGCCTTAAAGTATCAAGTACAGAAGAGGACAGGAGAGGCGGGCAGTGGTGTGTAGGAGAGAAGGGACCTTTAGTGTGTGGCTGGGAGAGATGGAGGAGAGATATTTTATTAAGTATGGAAAAGGACAGAAGGAGAGTGGTGAGTAGAAGAGATGAGGACATTAGTGACCAATCAACATCAGTGACAAGTGTATGTGATTGACTGTCTTTCTATTTATTTTTTAACATTGTATTAGTGTTCATCAACAATAATGTGGCTGATTTATCTTTCTGACCAGTATTCCAAGATGTGGCGAGAAGGTTTTGTTGATTTTTTTATACCTCTTTTCATAAATGAGTTTGTAATATGTTGACTCCATTCTGTGAAAAATCTAACTCTTCCAACTAATGGTCCCAAAAATGGAATTAAAAACCCAAACAAACCACAGGACTGTAAATAAATACTAGCATGGTTTTTAAAAAGTCTGGCGTGAATGATACAGGTTGAGCTGCCAAGGGTTAGTACAGTTACAAAAAATTATCAACGGAGGAGGAGGAAGTAGAGTTCGTAAGTGTGTCTATCTTACCGGCGTTCTGGCTGGGGTTGATGCCGATGCCGTCGTCAGTGATGATGGCAGATGTGGCGGGTGGGACCTTGAATTCCTCAGCGGCGAATTTGAGAACTGCGGTGAAGGGAGTGTTCTCGGGCACATTGAGTCTGCAAAACACGTACAATGTGCTACAGCGTGGGACAAAGTGAAGGTGCGACATTGGACTCACAGAAAAATAACCACAGGGGGCGACAAAGTGAAGGCGCGACACTGGACTCACAGAAAGAAGACTACAGGGGGCGACAAAGTGAAGGAGCGACACTGGACTCACAGAAAGAAGACTACAGGGGGCAATAAAGAGGAGGTGTGGAACTGGACTCACAGAAAAATAACTACATGAGGCAATAAAGTGGAGGTGTGGAACTGGGCTCACAGAAAGATAAATACATGAGGCAACACAGAGAGGGAGAGTCCATTATTATCATTGTTATTATAAAAGATGAATCAGGTAGAGAGGGAGGAGCGTGGACACTATAAGCCGCCTGTTCAGCATCCCCGAAACACCTGAGACCCTGAGAAAGAGGAAATGACAGAGAAGGTAATGAGAAAAGTAGAAAGGGGATGAATGAGGAAAGAGGAGCATCTGTGTTAGTATTATTTTAAGAGATAAATAAAATAAAGAGAGAGGAGTGCGGACACTATAAGCTCCCTGTTCAGTTGCTCCCAAACACCTGAGATGCAGAGAAAGAGAACATGAAAGGGAAAGCAATGAGATATGTAGAAAGAGTATGAGATAATATACTAGATTATAAAAGTGGAGGGACAGAAGTAGAGCAACAAATACAGTATCCCAAAACACACGAAGGGAGGCAATGCTATGGTCGACACATACATAAGATAGTGTTCAGTACATAAGTATGGCATGGCTTCTCATATGTCAATGGATCAGTGTCCTCTAACCCAAGAAATATTAGTATTATAAGTCTACTGGGTAAAGTTCTGTCGCTACCATTGACGTAACAGCATTATATAAATTAAATATACATGCATTTTTCTATTTTTTTATTTGTGTTGTGTTAGACGGTGGCAGTATTTAAAGAGTAGCTCCCCCCAAATGAATCATCTATGTATGTATAGTCACTGCCGACCTTAGGACCGTAGCATAAATATAGTTACACCACATAAGAAATGTCAACTATCGTCTATATATATATTTTACCGCAATCTGGAAGTGTTGTTATATTTCTGCCATACAAATCTGACTGACTCAATTTAGTGCCATGTATATTAAGTTCCACTGCTGTCTAAGGGTCGGTCATCAAAACTATTACTCAGACTGAAAAGGCCACTACTATAATACAAAGTTCATGGATTGTACTTCTTACTTTATCTCAGCACAAGAAACCTACCAATTCTGTGACATGATTATAGTGATCATGGGCTGCTACATATGGGAAAAGGCTACATGAGAGGGCTTTGCTTATAGTGGCATGTTTTCTGCTACACATGGCCATTATAGGATGCTACACATGGGAACATTTCATAAGAAGGGTTTTAGTGATAGTGGCATTCAACACAGCACACAGGAAACCCATGAGAGGGGGCATGGCATTCAACACAGCACACAGGAAAAGGATGAGATGGGGCATGGCATTCAACACAGCACACAGGAAAAGAATGAGATGGGGCATGGCATTCAACACAGCACACAGGAAAAGAATGAGATGGGGCATGGCATTCAACACAGCACACAGGAAAAGAATGAGATGGGGCATGGCATTCAACACAGCACACAGGAAAAGGATGAGATGGGGCATGGCATTCAACACAGCACACAGGAAAAGGATGAGAGGGGGCATGGCATTCAACACAGCACACAGGAAAAGAATGAGAGGGGGCATGGCATTCAACACAGCACACAGGAAAAGAATGAGAGGGGGCATGGCATTCAACACAGCACACAGGAAAAGAATGAGAGGGGGCATGGCATTCAACACAGCACACAGGAAAAGGATGAGATGGGGCATGGCATTCAACACAGCACACAGGAAAAGGATGAGATGGGGCATGGCATTCAACACAGCACACAGGAAAAACATGAGATGGGGCATGGCATTCAACACAGCACACAGGAAAAGAATGAGAGGGGGCATGGCATTCAACACAGCACACAGGAAAAGAATGAGAGGGGGCATGGCATTCAACACAGCACACAGGAAAAGAATGAGAGGGGGCATGGCATTCAACACAGCACACAGGAAAAACATGAGAGGGGGCATGGCATTCAACACAGCACACAGGAAAAGAATGAGAGGGGGCATGGCATTCAACACAGCACACAGGAAAAGGATGAGAGGGGGCATGGCATTCAGCACAGCACACAGGTGATCATCAAGCAGGTTGGTGTCAGTACCCACATAAACACTTGGAAAGAAATGATCAGCCTTATACTGGTAGCTTGTAAAGGCAATCTGCTGGTCTCGTGACTGACTATCTCAATCTTCAATGTCTTCTATCAAGGGAACTACATGTCTTTTATTCACCGCTAGCATGCAGAGGGACAAAGAAATGTGCATCTGTAACCTCTGTGTCTTGGGAATTAATAAACTATGTCAAAGGAGGTAGACAAAAGTTACATAGTACTAGAAACTTGCACTGGCTCCTAAAAAAAAAAAAAAAAAAAAATAAAATAAATAAAAAATCTATGTATAAAAAAGAAGTATATTTCAAAGTAAGATCAACTACATATCTTCCCCCGTTTTTTGTCTTCCTCTTAACTCTCCTTTATTATATCTCTTTTTCCACTTCCTTGTCCTTCCCTCCTCCATGATTCTGTTCCTTTCCTTGATCCCTTCTAGGCACTCAAGTGATAACCAGCAGACTTTACCAAGGGGGAATAAAGCTGTCTTACTAATGCTTTGCTCTGGGCATAACTTTAACGAGCTGGACCTACAATCAAGCAAACACGCACAGGCACCTCTGCAGAGGGACTGAAGACACTTGGAATAGTCTCCACATCCTCAGGCAAGATTAATACCACAATGGAATGACTACCTTTATTGCTTCCTGAATTTCTTATTTAATCAGTAAACAAATAAACAACGTAAAGGTATATTTTTTCTTCCACGAAATTCTTGAATCAGGGTAAATCAATATTCACATTTGTACTTACCTACGTCATAATGCCGAGTATAAAACACACTACTCCTTTGCTCCTCCAACTTTGCAATATTCAGTCCTATATTTACTAGTAAAACAATATAACACATTATCCTATGCTATAAAAGGTCATTAAAAGAGGATAAACTATGCATTATCAATTAGTACATCACCGACAGGCTTTGGAAAAGGAAAATTTTGTTTACAGTTCCTTTCCTTAAATTCATTACAAAAGCCCAAAATTAATAAACACTGATAATAATTACTCATTTCCCTTTTATGTTTTCATGTCACTGGCGCTGGGTGTGAGTGGCATGCTGGAAGCTTTAGTCTGCCTCACAATGTCCCCCCACACTGCGCTCCCATCCAGCATCCTCCAGCCCTCCACCGCCTCCTCCACACGCGCACCCATTTTCTTGTGGCTGCTCAGAACAGCGTATGTCCTCACCAGGTCCTCCCACTTGAGCACCAAGGGGCCACAAGGACACCAGCGGCACTCATCTCTATCATAGCGTGGCTCCAGATTGCGTGCTTCTCTGTGGACACACTCCAAGACTGCCATGACAAGCTGTGGGTGATTGGCCAGAGCCTTGGACAAATGGTGGGGTGCAAGGGAGCACAGGCAGCCTAGCACACGCCTGTACTGTCGGTGCTGGGGGGAGGCCACCACCCCTCGCACCCAATGCACCACTGCTGGGCCCACCTTGATGCCCACATCCTCCCCCTCCAGCAGGGCAGCCTTGATGCCAGCCTGCAGTGAGGCCGGGGAGTGAGCCACCTTGGCCAGGCACAGCCCCACCTGTTCCGGGTCTTCGTTGTGTGCTGCCTCCATCATGAGCCTCACTCTAAGCCTCAAATCGATGCTGCTGTGCTGAGACTTTGTCAGTAGTGTCAGCAGGGTCTTGGCATGCTGCTGCTGCTGCTGTACTGTAAATTCTGCACGTTTGGCAAAGTCTACCCCATGGGCTCTCTGAGACACTGTCAGAATATGTTCCTGCACATTGTTCTCAAGCAACTGATTTTGCAGCAGGAGTTTCAACAAGATGTGCCTGGCCTTCAGCAAGTCTCGAAAGTTTGCAATGTGCTGGCTCTGTCTGATCAGCGTAGCGAGAGCTTTCTGCATACTGCCCCTGTGCCTGAGGTGGGCGACGGCCCTCTCACAATACTGTGCCCAGGACAAGGCCCGATCCACCCCTTCCTTGGTCCAGTGGGTGTGGCTTGTTGCTCCAGGCAACACTGTGTACAGGAAGTACATCAGGTGGCCCATCACCTCCTGCCATGACTGATTAGAACTCTTCATGGTGCTGCTCGAATTATGGACAAACAAGCCTAGGCTGGGGGCACAAAACGTATCCCTTTAAGTTGTGAGTCTGCTGAAAAACACTGGCACTTTCATTCAGAAAGCCATTCCCTCTTCCTTATGCCTGACTGTTCCACTAGACACTGGCCATCTTACAGGGGACGTCCACCCTTCCTCACAGGGAGACACTCACTGGGTTTGACAGGCTACTGGGACAGTCCCATGTACAAGGAGCTTCATGATGTACTATGCCATATGCACCACTAGGCTGGCCAGTGGCCTGCCTGGTAGAGCTGGTGTGAGAACAGTTCCCTTGCTGGGCTAAAACCCTTGGCTTTTCTCACTCAGCTGCCATCGGCTCTCATCTGCAGAAAGAGGGAGGGAGGCAGCTTTAGTCCTTGCTCTACACTGGTGGGGTGCAGCGTCCTTCTGGCTTTGCAGTCCAACACAATGGCCAGTGTCTCTCAGTACAATGCTTCAGGCAGTCTTTGCCACACCAGCACCCTGGACACATTTGTATCTGCATTAAAAACAGTTTGCTTTCTCCAAACAGAGCTTAATATGTCTGGTCCCACCATGTGCACCCCTCCCCCCTTTTTTGTAATAAGGCACACACGAGAGGCTGTACATATTTGTGTAATAGATAAAATGCATAGAGACAACTAAAATAAAAAATTATATTATCTGTAAGAGAACCAGCTCACTACCTTGGCTGTCTGCCATACCCACCAAGCTGAAAATACAGCTGTCACATCTACATTCTTTCCACAGTCAAAGGCCAAACACCGGTGGGGTTTTTTTTTTTTTTCTTTTTTTTTTACGTCTCCGCCTATTGCACCAGTAGGCTTGGTTGAGGGGCCTGGATGGTATTCGGCCCCAGCCCGTCATGGCGCAGGCAAGTGTTTATAGTGGTGCCATCTTCATTATCATTGCAACTTGCACATTCTTCCCACACAGTATCCCTTTGGACAGGATTCTGGCTTGTTTTTATGTATTTCTTTTTCAACATAACTGCAAGTGTTCCTTTCAGCAGTACAGAGAACACTGCAACAGGTATCTCTTTGAAGTAGGTATCTCTTTATGAAGGATATGCAAAGAGTATGCAAAGTCTTGTGACTTTGTGCTGGGTGCAGATCCATACTTTTAATATGCTTTAAGCCATCCCCATCACCAGGTTCTGATGTTGGTTAGCTAATTCTCTTTACCCAATCATAGCATGAGTAAAATGAAGGAAAATATGATTAAATTTCCATCCGGATACACTACTTAGTAATCAGGAACCATTTCCAAGAAAGTACTTCACTAAATCTTATTCATCAGCTACTTTTTCCTCTCCTCTTCTACTGCACCACCACCACCACCACCACTGCCACTATTATCACTACCCCCACCACCCCTTATCACCACCACCACCACTATCACTACCCCCAATACCATCAACCTCTACCACCACCACCACCACCACCAGACTGAAGGACAGCAACTCACACTTTGTAGGGCAGCTTGGGGTCAGAGGTGAGGGTGATCTTGAAGGTGACTTTGGATCTGAAAAACAATGGTGCAGTCAACATTAGCAAGCTTTCAACTTACCCCTCAAGGATATAATATTGTATAGAAGACAAGAATATGTATTTTCCTATGCCACAAAAGATGGTAAGTGTTGACTGTGATTATTGGTACAGTTCAAGAGGGATGCTGCAACATACACTGGACTGGTAAATAGGTGCCGTGCATGAGAATAACTGTTCACACATTGCAATGGAGTTACTTTCTTTAAAGCGAGCTCTGGCTGGAGGACCACACTGCACTCCCTGGTTGATACTGAAAGACAGACTTTTTGCCTAAATGCCATCTTATTGTGGCATGCTGGGGTGTGGAAATAAATAGAACAAGTTCCACGATAAGTCATGCTACAGACTACCAGCTGTGGACAAGATACAGGGACTGAAAGGAAAGAAAATAACACGAAAATGCTGAGGGCAGAGGCGGCCAACCTGTCAAGTAGTTGGCCAGCCACTGCCCTCAGCGTTCTTGTATTATTTCCCTCCTTTCAGTCCCTGTATCTTCTCCACAGGTGGTAGTCTGTGGTATGACTTATAAGGGAACTTGTTCTGTTTATTTCCAAAGAAACAGAAAAAAAGGTGTTACACGACTTTTACTGCCCACGTCTGTAACACCACATTAACGCTAACTTCTGAAACGATCATTATGGAGGAATTTTAATGGAACTCTACAATGTAAATCAACTATAAATACCAAAAAAGAGAGTCACTAAGCCAAGGAAACAGACAAAAAGGTGTTACATGACTTTTACTGCCCACGTCTGTAACACCATAATAACGCTAACTTCTGAAACGATCATTATGGAGGCATTTTAATGGTGTAACACCACATTAACGCTAACTTCTGAAACGATCATTATGGAGGCATTTTAATGGAACGCTGCAATGTAAATCAACTATAAATACCAAAAAGAGTCACTAAGCCATGGAAACAGACAAAAAAGGTGTTACATGACTTTTACTGCCCACGTCTGTAACACCATAATAACGCTAACTTCTGAAACGATCATTATGGAGGAATTTTAATGGAACGCTGCAATGTAAATCAACTATAAATACCAAAAAAGAGAGTCACTAAGCCAAGGAAACAAAAAAAAAAGTGTTACATGACTTTTACTGCCCACGTCTGTAACACCACATTAACGCTAACTTCTGAAACGATCATTATGGAGGAATTTTAATGGAACGCTGCAATGTAAATCAACTATAAATACCAAAAAAGAGAGTCACTAAGCCATGGAAACAAAAAGAGGGACAATGGAGGGAAAGTTTGCCCCCAGCTGGTGAGTGACAGAAGGAAGGGAACCAAATATTTCTCCTCTATTACCAAACTGACAGACTTAAGACACGAGGGAATGGTGTAGAGATATATACTATGCAATCCAGATACAGAGGAACACGTTTAAAGGTCTCGGTAGCAAAGATATAGGAGAAAAATAGGGAATTCTTACGTCATGGTGTCCGGGCCAGCTGTTGTTTACCTCCTCCACGTGGACGCCGCCGCCCGCCGCCAGAGGGCCGCCACATCCTCACGGCGCGGGAGATTTAAAATAGATATCCGGATTTTCAAAAAGACCTGTGATTTCTATAGTCTGTTTTGTGATCCAAGTGATAGTTTTACCCGGCGTCTGCATCTTGTAAGGGAAAATCACCCATGAAAACTTGATTAATCTTCTCTGCATGGCCTAGGGAAGTGATTGTAATGGGTGCCCGATACGTGAAAAAAAATGATAAAAACCGACCTAATCTCCTTTTTTGGTTTTTGGAAATAGTTGATGTGTGAGGTGGAAATGTCTGAGAGTACCGACCCAGCACTTCAGTTTCCATTTGAAGTCTCTTGTAGAAGTTGCTGGGATTTCCATAGACTGTTTTGTGATTCTAGTGATAGTTTTACTCGACCTGAACTGAAAAAAAAAAAAAATAAATAAATAAAATAAAATAAAAAGTGTGGCCTTCGGAAATAGTCGTAATGAAAGCCTGATACGTTTAAAGAATATGGACCTAATATCTGGGTTTTGTGTGTATTTATCTAGTTTAGAGAAGTTAGATCATTAGGAATCCCACGGAACTTATTGGTGAGTCTATCTAGTTTTAATATAAAGGGCCTGAGCTATACTCTTTTGTTCCCGTCTCCATATCTATAATTGCCCAATCTCTCCTTAACCCTGTAGCTGCGGGGGTCATGTTTCTAAGGTTAGGTTAGGTTAAAGGCCCGTCTAAGTAAAATAATGAGAATCACCACTCAGGCAAACCATTTCATAATATATATATCAACACATGTGTGATCAGTTTATGTATCATCTATTTTTTGGGGGTTTATATCATGGCAAAAATGTGGCCCGACGCTGGTACACGGTAAAGCCACAAATTTGGCCCGTCGCTGCTGCTGGGTTAAACTGTTTGACACTTTGCCATCACAACATCCTCCCTTGATACATTCCCTGCATTTACCACTATATACAGAAAGCTGAATTTGACATTATTTAAGCACCTTCCTTTCATCAACTTCATACTGTTTCCTCTTAGTTGTCTTGCTCCTTGCTCTCTTGTTAATAGCAGATGTGTGGGTGTTGCACCTATTTTCCTATACTCATGGATGGTTTCCAGAGCAAGATCTAAAATTTTCCTCTCTCTCGGACTCTTCTGCTCTTGGTGTGTTCATGGTGGGGCAGAAAATGTTGGCAGCAAAGTCTTCCTGCAATGCATTCCCCCCTTCCTTCCCAGAATTTATTGTTATGGTCTTGAATGAAACTATTTCCTTATCTAAACTACTTCACTGCAGCAGATCTCAGTGCAAACGATTCCTTTCTTGGTGTTGTATTGGCCAGCTTCGGCTAATAATCTAGAAATATTCCGTTTTTTTGTCTTAATAGAATGAATGAAATAAGTGATACTTTGACCATATATCAGATGCATGAAATAAGAATTTACTTTCATTAGCTTGCCTGGGCTGAAAGTGACCCCATTTGCCTGCTACTATAGCTACTTACTATAACCAAGGGGATGCCCATAGAGTTTGTGGCTTGAGCAAGTCGATAGATCCTGCCAGGAGGTACTCAGGACGGAAAGAAGGCCTGCATGGAGACTTGCCCAGAGGGACCCCCGAACCTGGCATCTTAGGGTGGGTTAGGTGATGCTCCCTCCAGCGAATACCCCCACTGATTGATTGATCAGTTGATAGCTATATCATTCCTTTCTCCTTCCCTCTTCCAATACTCTTCTCCATGCCTCCTTTCCTTTCCTCACAAGCACTTCTAAATTTCTCCAATAGCTACATTCGTCATTTCTCTTTCCCTTCTTCAATACTCCTCTTTATGCCCCTCCCCTTTCCTCATAAGCACTTCTAAATTTCTCCAACATTCAAGCTTGAACCCCTGCACAGTTATCTCACAAGAACTCAGAAAAGATATACATTCAATGAAAACTTTCCTGTCAATCAGATATCTGCTAGACCCATGAAGAAAAAGAACATGGTATTTTTGACATCTCAACCAATCATACACTAGCAAAATCCTGAACCTTGAAGCCTTCTTGATCAAAACTTACTATGGTATGTTATGAGTGGCCTTTATTAGTAAGTCCTATCTCCTAAGAGCGAACCATCCCCACAATACAGCACCACAGATGAGCACAGCAATGGAGGAAGTCTAGGAAAGGGTCACATCGCTGGTTTTTAGAATAGTTTAAGATTGAGGGTGAGAGTCAGAAAGAACTGGAGTATGTAGAGATGAAAAGTGCAAGACAGGAGAGAGTAATGTGCTATGGTCACTGACTTACGGAGGTCCTCGGGAGCAAGTGTGAATAGAGATACAAAGTCACAAACACAAAAGACAGATTGACAGATGAACATATCCTTGTGCATATAAACTCTTGTTTCTTTTTCAGATCAATAACAAAATAATGTGAAAACATAACTATGGTGGGTGAACATCCTTGTAGCCAGGTGCCACTTTTTACCAAACATTCAAGACTTTCCATCATGATAAAAGAAAGAAAACTCTTACTTCAGTTTTAAAAAGCAACCATTTACATTTTTTACATTTCTTACACACAAAAAAAATACATAACTTACTTTTTTATAACTTATTTTCTTACTTTAATTTGTACAAAAATATCTATGTTTTAGATTATTAATAAAGAATACAATCATACTCACAGTGGGATAATGAAAAAAATACACATTATAAATGAAGAAAAAATAAATACATGATAAACACCAAGCGTTATATAATTACTATGAGAGTTGTTGGTTAGGAGTGGTGCTGCGCCTAGCCAACTAAACATCATCAGTCGAGTCAAATATGTGCTAAGTGTAACAATCATGTACCTTTTATTTCCAAATAGTCAAGCAAATATGATAGAAAATACAGGAACTCTTTTACTTCTGCAGTACCCGGCTGCACTGTTAAGAGTAAACAAGGAAACTCTCCCATGACTGGATCAAGAGTGATGAAATCGCATGAACAGCATGAAGCACAAGCACCAATGACATCCTTCCTCTAAAGCCTTCACAGTCTTCAGTAACACTTTACCTGACAACACATCTCTGCTTCGAGATGAATCAGTCATTTCCCCATACAACAAAGAAGTGTGTAAGACACCTGGTGAGCAGTCTTGTGGTGTCTCCATGTGTAGTGCGGCGACTATGCCTGATGAACGAGCCTCCCATAACCCACTTAAGCCAGTGGGGTACCTCTTTGGCCGACTCGGTAAGGAGTGGCTCTCCCGTCACGCTGGTCGCGGGTTCAATCCCAGCCCAGGCAGCCGGCGAATACCCTCTCATGGTCTTGATTAATTTCTCATGTGTTTCGATACACGCAGAGGACGTGTTGGAAAATAGAGGGAATAGGAAAAGAAAATCCCAGGGCATGACACATGCCCTTAGTATTAAAGGAATAAAGTAGATGGTATGGGAAATGCTGACTGGGTGTGGGACTCATTTGTAAACATAAGATGCATGAACTGTACAAAATTAAGATCAATTGATGTATTTTGTTGTACGCTTAATCATTACTGCAATTAATATAATCAATGTAATGATATATCCTTCTCATTACATCTCAATACTGCCATAATCAAGTCAATACATGTTTAGAGATTTCAAAACCAAGTTACAAAGGAGTCACTATACTGTGCCATTTTCCTGAATGACAAGCGAGTTTGCAATGAATGTGGTGCTCTTCATAAACTGTGAACATGTCAGATAGATGTGTTAGAGTAAGAGGAGGAGGTAGATTAAAGATGGTCACACAGAACTTGAACGTTTGCCCAGCACCTCGGACAGAGTGGCCTGCCTCTTGGAGCTGTTTCTGCTACTGGGTCCTGCCTGCTGCTGCAGAGGGCTGGAAGGCCTCTTTCTCCGTCTCAAGGCATACTCGTCTTCTGAACCCTTGGTGCGTAACACCTGAAAAAAGTTGTACTGGTTATTCGTAATGGTGATAGGGAGAAAATGCAGAGTGCAAATTATGATTTTGGTGACTGTGAAAACCAAAAACAAGTATTACCATCTTTGCTGTGTTGAGTTCCTCCTGCAATGCTTCAGCCAGGAGGCGGTCCTGCAGCTCCTGCTGTAGCTGGGCCTCGGCACGCTTCTGCTCTGCCAACAGAGCTGCCAAGGAGTCCTGAAGGGGAACATGGCATGTGCAAAAGGTCCAGTTTATTTTGTTTTTATGGAAAAGGAGGAAAAAGATATCACAAGATTCTTTTCTGAAACATGATGCTGAATATAAACTCTATAGTTTCTCTTTCAGATCAATAATAAAATAATGTGAAAACATAACTATAGTGGGTGAACATCCTTGTAACTAAGTGCCAATAAGGAAAACATCCATACCTTGTCACTCTCCCACTTCAACAGGAAGGAAAGGTCCTCTTCAGGTGGGTTGTTGTTGCTTATTTCACTCCTCTGCACTGGCTCTTCTTCCTCATTCTCGCTTGCACTGTCTCCATCTGTAAGTGCTCTAGAGGATCCCTGGCTCCCTTTGTTCCTGGTGGGGCTACGAATGGTAGTAACACAGAAGCTGTCAATGTCTGGGCTGAACTGTGGGTCACAGCAAGCCTGCCTGCCCTTGGAGCTCTCTCCTGAATGTGATGGACTTGAGTGGCACTGCCCTATGATGTTCTCCTTGCCTCCTGCGACCTGGCGGCGGGAGGATGCCTCGTCACTCTCTGGAAGGGAAAGGAAGATTACCTGAATGTAATAAATAATTTTCAAGTGTTTAAGTGTAAAGTAGATCATATGAAGAGAGCAGGAAAGAGCAGGTGTTAAAGGAAGAATACAAGACAAAGTAGGATAAAAAAATCCACAGAAACATTAACTCACCTGACTCAGATCCATTGCTGGGGAAACGCTTCAAGGTGGCTTCTCTGAGGTGAGGCGAAGATGAGGGTTCCCCGGGCAGGATGGTGTTGGTGTCTGGCCATGGAGGGAAAGGATTTACATAAATTTACATATACTTACATAGATATACAGACCACACTGACCCTATGGTCCAGACTAGGTGTTCTATTCTTAAACCTAAGTGAAATTATATTAAATCAACTGCCACCTAGACTTTTCATTTCTACCTTATTAAATATTAAGTTGAAGGAAGGAGAGGGACATGGAAGGTTGATATATGTGTGTGGGCATGTAACGTGTGTATATACCTACTTATGATACACAAACAAAATATGAGCATTATTATTAGTATGTATAAACTTGCTTGTGTGTGTGTGTGTGTGTGTGTATTGAAATGAGTTAAGGGGATTAATTAGGCAATGTTGATAATTAACTGATAATAAAAAATAAAAATAATAAAATAAATAGAAATCTCCTGAGCTACTGTGTGTTCGCCATCTGGTCTCTTTACCAGCTTGTCCAGGAAGGGAGAGGGGAGCTATTGACTGCTGTGTCCTCTGAATGCTGATGAATTGTTTATTGAGTCTTAAGAGTGTTTTATATCTGGCCTGCCACTCTGGGAAAAAAATCAACTCCTAAACATCTCCAAGAGCTCTGCCAATTATCTGTGTCAAAAATAATTGTGGGTGCTTTCATCTGGGGGAAAAAAAAAGTAATAGAAAAAGTGGTTTGATTTAGAATAATTGGTGTTTTTTCTGTACATAAAAGTTCATTATTCACCTGATGAGCCGAGAACGCTGGCCGAGGCCTGGGAGCGGTGTCCACGGCTCACACCCTTCTGACCTGTGGAGAATTCACAACATTTCTCGCTCAGTAACAATAAAAAAAGATTAAATAAATAAATAAATAAAAAGAGACAGAGATAGAGAAAATTGATCCACTGCGGTGACTCTTAACAGGGACAACTCTAAAGATGTTATGAAAAACTGGAAAGTTAAGCCCATTGATAATGTAAATAAACTAATAAATAAATAGATAAAAATACATATTTATCAATGAATTCAATAAAACATAGTAACTGGAGTTTTAATATACAGAAATAGCATTCCTACATGTAAATAAAACCTCTCAAAAACAGTTCTTTCATCAACACTGTAATGACTAATGACACTTGGCAAGAAGACGCTAAGAGAGCCCACCTAGGAACAGATCCATGGGCCCCTTCTGAGAGGCTGTGGGTGTTTTGGATGCTCCAGCTCCCTTACTCTTGGACACAACCTGCGGTGACCTGCTCTCAGCTCTCTGTGGATGAAGGGAGAGTGGCGGTGAAGGCCCAGCATGGTGAGCCAGGAGCGGTGAGGTGAGGTGAAAGGCCAGAAGCTGTTTTTCTTGTGTGTGTGTGTGTGTAAAGGAGGCAGTTTAAGGACAAAATATAAATGAGAAAAAAAGCCCACTAATCACTACCCCTATAGAGAGCACAGATGTGTGGCCAAAGGGAGAGTTTAAGGTTGAAGAAGTGAGGGCTAGAACAATTGAGGAGTCCAAAGGAGAAGGAGCGTACAGGACAGAGCCATTTTTTCTAGTTTGCACAAGAAAAGGAACTCTACACATTGCAGGCAGAACAAGAAACAAGTTGCAAGGGAAAGACAACCTTGTATTTTGTGTACTGAGGGTTACTCTTTCTGTTGCAATTTATATCTTGTTCTTCCTCGGATGTGTAGCCTACCTTTCCTAGTGCAAACAAGAAGAAACTGTCTCTCTCTCTTATACCCCTTCTCTGCATGGCCCAATTGGGTTGTATTTGTGGTCTGTGTTATGAAGGACAGTTTAGAGACAAAGCGAGAAGTGAGCCTAAGATGGTTTGGGCATTGACAGACATGAAGAATATGTTGGGAGGAGGATGCTGAGGATGGAGGTGCCACGGTGGAGAAGTGGAAGGCCAAAGGGGGAGATTCATGGATACCACAGAGGAGGACATGAAAGGAGTGACAGACGATTGAGAGGGGGACAGAGTTGATGCACTGTGGTGATCAATAACATGAAAAAGTTGATTGATTGGTGTGGGCAATCATGACACCCCAACTACAGTGGTTATAAGGTGCCAAGGACAAGCCGAAAGATGTCATGATTGACTGAAAAGTTAAGGCTACTAAATTGTAAAGGAAAAGGAAAAGGACGGGATTCATAATGCTAAACAAATGTGAATGAAAAAGAAAAATATGCATGACTTGTAAAATCACCAATGGGCAGCTAATATCAAGAGGACAAAGTATGAAACCTTAGGATGATCTGATAAGATATAAGGAAATTAAAACCTTTTCAAAACAGCGATTAGAAAGTAAAATGCAAAGCCAATGTTGTATGCGTTAAAAGTATATACCAGTTTAAATATTCATCTGATAAAAACTAGGAGTTTGAATACAGAACATCACTAGCCCGAGTCAATCCCATTAATGAAAAAAATAAGTAAGAATGAATGGTTGCAAACACAAAATTTACCTCTAGCTATATGTGTTAAAAGTATATATAAGTGTAAACATTCACATGATGAAAAAAAAAGGGTTTAAATACAGAACATCACTAGCCTGAGTCAATCCCATGCATGATAAAAGTAAGAAAGAACGAATGGGTGCAAACACTACTTTACCTCTAGCTGCCTTGCCAGGTCCTCATCCTGTAGACAAATCTCATCCAGCTCCTTCTGCCGTGTCTCCATTTGGGCCACATCTCTCTTCTGCCAGTGAGGTGTGTGTGTGTATTTACCACCCTTTGCACTCTTTCTGACTTGTGTGCTGTATGTGTGCTTTTTGTCAGGTGAGGTGAGCATGCAACAGCCACATACTCTGGTCTTGGCCTTATCACCAGTGTGTGTGTGTGTGTGTGTGTGTGTGTGTGTGTGTGTGTGTATGTGTGTGTGTGTGTGTGTGTGTGTATGACTGCACATTCATGCTTGGTTTTGCACATAAAGGCATGCACAAAAGCAAACAGAAGATAGTCAATTAAAAAAGCCAATTAACTCAAGTGATATACAAACACTTAATGAAATGCAAAGGAAAATAAATTATAAAACCCACTTGTGAACTCAACCTTATCACTCTTTACTATAAAAAAAAGTAAAGTAGAAATATATGCAAAATTAACATTGCCACTTGTAGAAAAAATATACATAGCTATACGACTACAAAACACTCACAGCTGAACTCCATCCAACTCTCAGTACAGGAAATTTTTACACACCTTGAGCTCGATCGCCAACAGGAAGTCCTCCAGCGCCAGGTGTTCCTGCTGCTGCTCCTCCTCCTCCCGGCGCTTCCTCTCTTCCTCCTGCGCCACACACACACCAAAGTAATGTTGAACCAAGGCTATGATGATCTTATCTAAACCATTAGGGACTGTTTTATCCTGCCATGTTTTGTATTATTTTCCTTACTTTATTGTCACTGTCTCATTATTCCTATCCTTGTATCTTTTTTTTATAGCAAGGGAGGCAGGGCAAGGGCAATAAACAAAAAACAACACAAAAAGCCTGCTAGACGCTGCTCCAACAAAAGAAAATAGAATGAGAGGCCAGAAAAGAAGTCAATTTTGGGTGGAGGTGTCTTGATATTCTCCTCTTCAAAGGGACTCTGTCAATTTTTTATTTTCTCTTGATGCCCCTTCATGGATCTTACTACTACTACAACAACAAAAACTATTACTACTACAATAAAAACTACTACTACTACTATTACTACTACTACTATAATAACAATATAGTATTCATCTGTACTCCTTCCATACTCCAGTCACATCTCTCATTTCCATACCTGGAGTTCCTGAATTAACTTTATGGAAGCAACCTCCTCCTTGGTCTTCCTCTGCCTGGCCTCCTGAGTCTCCTGCTCTATGAGGGTCTCGTACTCCTGCCGGATCTCCCCCGGCTGGCTGACGCGCTGCTGGGGGAGGTTGGAGAAGATGCCTGCCATTGGTGTGTGGAGAGAAAGAATGGGATGTTAGGGAGACTATGACAAGACTATCCATTCTAAATACTGCATAGGGGGACACAAAGCCTTAGAAACAGTAAAAGGATATAAAAAAATTGAGATGTCTGTTATTGGAATGTGAAGTGAGAATGGGATGTTAGGGGGACTCAGGGCAAGACTATTCATTCTAAACAGTGCAAAAAGTTGGTGAATAAGACATTAGAAGCCTAAGAAATAGTAAACAGATAAAAAATAAATAAGGAAAGTAAAACAATAAATAATCTAACATGCTGCGTACCTATACGATCAATCACTCAGTAAGGGCACATGCCATATAAATTGCATAAAGTATAAAATATAAAAAAGATATAAAAGTAACAAAACACAGACTGACTTTAACAAGAGCAAAAATTTACAGAATAAATCATGTCATGCTGAGTATGAAATCAATCAATCAATAGGGAAATATGTAGTATAAAATGTACAAAATAGCATAAAGTATAGAAAAATAAGTATAAAATTGTACAAAAATATACTATATACGCTATAGCTGCACATGGCCTCAGTGCTCATCTCCCATCATATTAGCCATTCTAAAAGGAGCACACACTGTAGAAAAATCCACCCCTCACCTGAGTCATCCTCCAGGCCAGCAAGCCGAGCCTCGAGTTGGGCAGGGAAGTGGTTCTTGATGGCCCTCCAGAGCTTGGCGTCCACCAGTGTCTTGGTCTTCGTGTTCTTCCTTACCCACACACTGATCCTGAAGAACGGTGAGTGTGCGGTGAGTAGTGATGAGGGAGGGAGGGACAAACACACACACACAGGAGAAGGATGAACGTCAGGGATGAGATAGCATATGATTGTCAAGAGTGGGAGACTCATAGCCTGTCCAACCTCATAAGGGATAATATGGACATTAAATAAGAAGAAAAAGAAGAAAAAGAAGAGAAGGAAGATAAAGAAAAATATGAAGAAGAAAAAGAAGACACGCACACACATACCTGGTGCGACACATGGGGCAGGCAAGGGAGGTGATGGACACATGCTCCTGGAAGCACTGGAGACAGAGGGAATGGTGGCAGGGGAGGGTGACGGGCTCCAGCAGCAGAGACAAGCAGATGGGGCAGGTGACGTCTTCCAGCGATGGGGCCGCCGCTGGGTCTGCCTTGCCTGCCTTGGCCCCAGCCATGAGGTGCAGGATGACCCTCACCTGACAGGAAAGGACTTGACTTCTGGGCTAAACCTGTGCAGGAGCAGGTCCATTACTAAGATTCAAAGACAGAAGGGTAAGAAAATGGTCAAGGGGCATTTATGTATATCCACATATTTACCAATGCTGGGAATTAATCACACAATTAAGAGCAGTGTCCCTTTCCTCACACACATCTCTAACACACTGCCGTCAATATAAGGTTCACAAGAAACAATGTAACTTATGAACAACCTCTCCTGCTACCACTACTCCCCACACTCCTCTATTCAAAGTGACAGTGGGTGTGTAGCTGTCATGAACACATCCCTTGCTGGTGAAGAATAAGTGCCAAATATTACCTTTATTATCCCTTCCTGTGTGTTTCTTTTTCTTCCATGTGATAGTTGTTTTGGTAAAGATTGGTTATATTAATGCAACCATGTCTCACTTCCTACCTCTTTCTGCTGGCAGGCATATCTTTTACTAACCTTCAAACCTCTGGGATAATGGTTACTTTGATGGAAAAGCTGCAATGAGTTTTTAAGTGGAAAATAATAATAGAAAACGAAATTATCCGTCCGCTCGGCCTGCTACATGAGTGCTTTGAGGATATAAAAATGGTGTGAGTCTGGAAGCACACAGCCACCCACTCGATAACAAACTCCCTCAGCCTTTCTCACTCAGTCTGCTCTTGTTTTTTTGTAGATCAATAGTTCATTTGAGTGCTCCGAGGCGTCTTTCAGGAAATAAATACCAAATAAAACACCCAGCCGCCCACTCATCCCCGTCGATTACAACCTCTCTCAGCCTTTATCTCTCCCCCCCGAGCACCTGGCAATGTCTCGGCAGGTTAATTGTTAGTAGAGTACCTTATTTTATTGCCTTGCACTCACCTGGCTATTTAAAGTACGTCAAGGCCACGGTTATCACAGCAGAAGGCCGCCCGTCACTTCCTGTCTCGTCTTGTTGTGTTAGGCGGCCGCTGCGTTCATGCCTGCACCTCCTCCACCTTATCACAGCTCCACACACATGCTTATATTCACCTATTCCACCCATTTCAACCCACTAATATATACTCTAAGTCAAAATGTTCCTATTCCATACCTCTCCCGTCAAATTCAAATCCATATTCACACTGGGGGTATTGTTAACTAAGATTGCATTCACTATTCTCGATGTATTGAAACACCAGAAATTATTTGGAGGGCAATCCGAGGTAGAAATGATATTGTAGTTGTGATCGTGTGGTATTTAGGTCTTGGTTTAATTCCCATTCGAATTTCGTTTTGGCGCCAAACTTACGTAAATAAAATGTCTGCGGGCAAGAGAGACACATGAGCCTCGATCGTTCCCATGCTCCCAACACAACATTCAAGGAGGAAACTCAATAATACAAGCTTGTGTGAATGATTATGAAAGAATAAAGTGAAGCAAATAATGAATGAAGGTGGATCAGAGCCTTGTCTACCATTGTTATTACCTTGAACTACGCAGACCCTGTAGCTAGGTTATATTGTGCCAAGGTCCGTGCAGGTCATATAAAGTCTTTTCACACCTGTAGCAACGTTTGTGAATAAAAAAAAGTATATGAAATTAGTCGTGATGAATGGAATGGCGGATGTGGTCTTGAATCTTTGAAGTGGGTTAGTGGCAAGGAGGTTAGTGGGTAGTGAGGGCGGGCAAGTTTCTAACAACCGGTTGACATCTGGGAGGAGGAACTTGAGAGAGCGGACAGTACGTGTGCTCTGAGTAAGCCGCAAGGGCCTCATTTCGGCTTTACTATGAGCATGGACTATATGAGCCTATGAAAGTTGGAAAGTTTCGTTTAGTCGGCGCAAGATCTGTGGTCATATGCCGGAGAGAGACAGAAGGGGAAGGAATTATAGGAGAAGGGAACAGATCCCAGGAGACGGGCCACAACCCCCGATTAATACCTGGTACCCATTCACTGCTGGGTGGACAGGGGCGTAGGGTATCGGAAAATGCGCCCAAATTTTTCCACTCCGCCCTGGAATCGAACCCGGGCTCTCTTGATTGTGAGCCGAGTGTGCTAACCACTGCACCACGAAGCCCCCCCTATGAGCTAAAGAGGGGAGGCGCAGCGCAGCCAGGAAAGAGGGGGGGGAGGTAATGGGGCCCGAGGGAGACATGAAGGCCCGCCCCCCTTTGAAATTTTGTGGTAATAAAACATCATCAGGAAGAAGAGTGAATTCAGCTATGCCTCAACGCGTATGATGAAATGCAGTGTGCTTTACATTTCTCTTGGTTAGTTATTCTGCCCCCTTCTTCTATCCCCTCCCCCTTGAACTATATTCCTAGATGTGCCCATGAAGATATACATTTCGGGGTTTATCACACCCATATTGATAAGGCATTGGTGGAGATTGTGTGTTAATTAAGTCTCTTTCTCTTGGTTAGTTGTTCTCCCCCCTTCTCCCATCCCCCCCCTGAACTATATTTCTAGATGATTGATTGATTGATTGATAGTTTATTGTTGCAGGTAATGCCCGTGAGGATTATAAACATCTCGGGGCTTACACACCCACTTTTGATAAGGCATTGGTGGAGATTGTGTGTTAATTAAGATTTCCATGTTGGGTAGTTTTATGAACCTGTTTATAGCGGCAAGGCTTCTGCACCAGGAACGTGACAGGAACTCATGGGAACCAGATTACTATGCCCGCCTCCTCTCCTTAGGGTGAATTGAAACGTTTTGTGCTTCCATTACGTCTATTTTCCATGGCCACAGGGAAGATTAACCGTGTTTTAACCTATTTATAATGACGAGGCTTCTGCACCATTCACGTGAAAGGACCTCAAACTCATGGGAACCCGATTACTATACTCGACTCCTTTCCTTAGGGTGAATTTAAACGTTTTGTGCTTCCATTACGTCTGTTTTCCAAGGTCACAGGGAAGATTAACCGTGTTTTCATTGGTGATTTTTCGCTTCAAGGTGGAGAAGTCGTAAGCAATTTCTACGCGAGGCTTTTGAAAGTGGGCGAAAGCGTCTGAGAATACAGGTTTAAAACAGGAACGCATGAGTGTAAAGCCTCAATTAAAGATCTTGCGTCCATTCATCCATACGTTAAGCATAAGAGGACGATAATGTGGAAATCGTGCGTGTCGTCATCACTGATTTCTAACTATATGATAACAGTGGCCGTCATGCGTACACCGTCTCCCTCCTCACCCACGGTTGCCAGATTATCGTACTCAGAGTATCGTATTTACCGGCTTCTGACTCATAACTATTACCAAGAAACACCAATAATTAACCATTTTAACAATAGATATACATGAAGTTAGTTATTGGGGTGAAGGAGACAGTTTTGAGGTCGGAAATCGGCAAACACAAGAGGCTGAGTACGGCAATCTGGCATCGTTACAGGGCCTTGCCGCCGTCAAAGGTCCTTCAGGCACCGGTCACCAATATACTGTCACCTGTCACCTGCTCACCTGGTTTGCTTTGAGACTTTCTTCCTTCCTTCCTTCACGTTACTTTCACTTGCGTTGACAGTGCTACTTGAGTTATGCAAGCTGGGTCAGTTTTTTACGGGTTTTATTTAGTGTTTTGGCTGTGTCACATTACAGATTGCAGGAAATATTAGACCAGTACTTTTTATTATTTTCTGCTTTTTGTGTAGGTTTCTGGGTGTTTCCTCTTACTGGAAAAAAAATAAACAACCACATATTTCTTTTCTTTTCTTTTATTCTTTTCTTCCTTTAGGTCTTTGGCAGTCTCCTAGCTCTTACCGAAAAATGATGCAAGGACATTTATTTTATTTTATTTTCGTTTTTTGTTCTTGTTTTTCGGGTTGTATGTAGTCATTGTTAGGTATGTAGACAGTGCGTATATTTGTGAAAGCCTTTTCTTCCTCTAATGCTCGCCTTGTTCTCCATGTAAAGATGCCGCATTCCAGGGCAACTAAGCCTGACTCAAGTGACCACCTCTAATAGTAAGTCCTGTCCAGCAAAGAGAGCGAAAAATAATATTTGGAGTACTCCATTTACTACGATTCCCCAACGAGGCACGGTCTCTCTCTCTCTCTCTCTCTCTCTCTCTCTCTCTCTCTCTCTCTCTCTCTCATCAGTTTCCCGCCTCCGTCACCGTCGCCTTCACTCAGCCTCCCCTTCAGGGATATAATTGCCCTCCTTCAGACAAGCTTCTGGTCACGGCTAATCCACCAGTTCACGGCATGGGGCAGGGCACGTCACATCACAAAATGAACGCGGCTCTGAGCCTGCAGAGGGGATCCTGCATTAACATCCCCATTGATTACATATTTGTTAAAAGGAAATACGGTCAGTCACTCGGTGGGACATAACAAGCACCAGACAAAACTCCTGGTACACAACGTAACTGAAGCCACACCCGCTGGTCCTCAATGCTTGTGTCCACTTTTATGGCATATTGTGATAAATCATTCCTCGTGCACCATAACCACTGGACCACCACGATGGGGTGACACCTTATTGTTACTGTTGCAGCAACTCTATCCTGGGAGACATTCTCTCACCTCATTCACACACTGTATCACATTTCATCAGAAAATCCTCCACACATTGATTTTATAATTCTGATCCCGCTCCATTTATGTTCCATGATACTAGTTCAAGAGAATGTGGGTATACATGACGCTGTGGTCGTCCTAAAAAACGTCAAACTCCACTTGCTTGTCACCTTACATTCCTTATACAGCTGGTTCCCACGAGTGTTCAGGTAAATGTTGCAACCCCCCCCCCCCCCCCACACACACACACATGTACTATAATTTCGAAGAACATACTTCCAAGGAGCCGATACGCATGAGTTTTTTTTAAATTTTTTTTTTAGATAGTATGTATTTTTCATTACTTTCTTCAACTCTCTCTCTCTCTCTCTCTCTCTCTCTCTCTCTCTCTCTCTCTCTCTCTCTCTCTCTCTCTCTCTCTCTCTCTCTCTCTCTCTCTCTCTCTCTCCTTTCACTCCATACTCCGTTTTTCGCACCCTGGAGACAATGTAGATATTATCAAACCTTTTTTTTCCTGTCATTATATCGCAGTACGCTTGTCATTTTTTTCCTTTCTTGTTTTTTTACGTTTACTGGGTATGAATTTGCCGTTGTTTTGCTTCTCGGTTCAATGGCGCTCTTGCTCACTTCTTACATTGTTTTTTTTTTTCTTTCCTTTCTTCTTTCTTTTCTTTCACGCTCGTTTTCACTTTTCAAATTTCCGGTCGAGCTCAGAATGTCATGGTATTACATTTTCTTTAGTGCATCGTTTTGGTTGGTATCGCTGTCCACTTGTTGCTCGTTATATGGATGGGTGGTGCTCTCTCTCTCTCTCTCTCTCTCTCTCTCTCTCTCTCTCTCTCTCTCTCTCTCTCTCTCTCTATTCGTCACATTTCCATCATTCTTTTCTTCTTTTGCTTATATTTCTATTTTTTTCCGCTTTATTTTCTTATATTTTCTTCTTCCTTTCTTCTTTTATTGTTTATTTTCTGTTCTGTTTTCTGCTTCTACCTTCCGTTTTATTTTTATTTTATTTTAATTCGTCTCTTTCACAAGTAAACTCTAGAACCGCCTTCATACCTTCATTTCTGCCTGTATATTTTCTCCTCCCTACGACTTGGACTCTTCCTCACTCACTCTTTCATTCCTTCTCCTCCTCCTCCACCTCCACCTCGACGCCACTATATGCCCCGAGAAGGAGGAGGAGGAGGAGCAGGAGGAGGCGAAAAATTGTGAAGTCGCTAAATTCCTGCGGTGTGGAGCGATGAACCAAAAAAACAAAACTAAAGAAAGAAAATAAAATAAAAACAAACAAAAGAAAGGAGGAGTGTGGGTCGGTGTATGGCGTGCGTGTGAAGCGATCTTGTGTGTGTGTGTGTGTGTGTGTGTGTGTGTGTGTGTGTGTGTTCGTTCGTTCATATGATCACGCCGTTCCGTGTCGTGATCGCACAGGTGAAAGCAATTCGATTCGTCTTCTCGCCCAGGTAACCACCGCAGGGCGTGGCGGGAGGAGGAGGGGGAGGGGGAGGAGGAATGGGAAGGAGAGGGGTGGTAGGGCGGAGAGGGGGAGAGGAGAGGGGGGGGGGTATCGTGGACGGGGTAGGATGACGAAGGTGAAGGAGAGAGGGAAAGAGAGGGGGCAGGGGAGAGGGTGAAGGGGAGTGGAGGGGTGCAGGAGGGGCGTGACCACGAATACACGTAGGAAGGATCCCCCCTCCTCCCCCTGACCAACGGCTCCAAAGGGGAGGGAGGGCACGGAGAGGGGGCTTAAGGGAGAGGAGGAGAGAGAAAGGGGCGTAAGACAAAAAAAAAGAGGGGAAAAGGGGGAGAGAAAGGGGGGCATGGCTTGAGGAGGGGAGGGCAAAAGGTCGTATGGCTTGGGGGAGGAAGAAGGGGAGAGTAGGGCTCATGGCTTGGGGGAGAAGGAAGGGAGAAGGGCGTAAGACTTAAGGAGAGGGAGGAGGGGAGAAAGGGGTAAGGCCTGGGGAGGAAATGAAGGGAGAGAAAGGGACGTAAAGTGTGAGAATGGGGGAGGAGAAGGAATTGGGAGTTTACAGTAAAAGGGAGGGGGAGGGGAGAAAGGGGTGTAAGGCTTGAGGGAAGAGGAGGGGAGAGGAAGGAATGGGGAGTTTACAGAAGCAGGGAGAGAGAGGAGAGAAAGGGGCGTAAATGTGAGAGTGGGGGAGAGGAAGGAATGGGGAGTTTACAGAAGCAGGGAGGGGGAGGGGAGAAAGGGGCGTAAATGTGAGAGTGGGGGAGAGGAAGGAATGGGGAGTTTACAGAACATGGGAGGGGTAGGGGAGAATGAGGTGTAAGGCTTGAGGGAGAGGAGGGGAGAGGGGTGTGTGACTTGATGGGAGGAGAGGGAGGAGGAAGGGCGGGGCTACTGTAAAGAAGGTGGAGGGGAGGAAGGGAGGGAAAGGGAGTGTTTCAATGCAGGGCGGACTTAATAGAAGCACCTTATCAAGTATGGAGAAAGCAATAGGGGGTGGAGGGGAGGGGAGGAGGAGGGGAGGGGAAAGAGAGGGGGGAAGGAGGGGAGGGAGGTGAAATGATAAGGAAAGCAGCTAGATATGGGGGTGAGGGGTTGGAGAGAGGGGGGAAAGGGGCGAAATGGTAAGCTAGGTACGGGGGTGATTATTGGGGGAGGGGGAGGGGGAGGGGTTGGAAGGGGGGTGGGGGGGAGAAATGATACGAGGAACAGTGTAAGAAAGAAAAAATCCAGAAAAGAAAGAAGAAAAGAAGAAAATGTTTGTGTGGGGTGAATAGGCATGGGTGATTGGGGAGAGGAGGAGGAGGAGGAGGAGGAGGCGAAGGTAACGTAAATATTACCTTTATCACATATGGGGAGGGAGGTGAGCGGGTGGGGAGAGAGAGAGAGTGGGGGAGGGAGAGGGAATCACAAGGGAAGGAAAGGAGAGGGGGAGATAAAAAAATGCGAACAGGAGTGAAAAGGACAAGGAGGAAGAAGAAAAGGAGGAGGAGGAGGATGGGGTAAGAAAGGAAGGAAGGCGAAAGAAGAGAATAATAATAATAAGAAGAACAAGAAGAGAAGAACAACAATAACAAGAAGAAAGAAAGAAAGAAAAACAGGAAAAAAAGAAAGAAGAAAAGAAGAAAAAAAGAACGAGACGAAAAAGAAGAGAACAAAACAAGTCCACAACTCAGCCAAAAACTATAAGACATGGATTCTCGACCAAGGGAATTTCAGGGTTTCAGGGGGGTACTTTGGATCACAGATTGGCATACACAACCATCTGGACTATTGATTTTTATTGCCTTCAAACTTCCCAAGGCGGCACAAAACGCAGCACGGATCGGTTATTACTCGTTGCAGCAGCCCACTGAACCGTAAGACCACCGTTGTCAGACTATCGTACTCAGAGCCTCGTATTTACCGGTTTCTGAGCCATAGCTATTGCCAAAAAGCACCAATAATTAACCATTTCAACGATAACTATATTTGAAGGCAGTTATTGGGATCGAGGAAACATTTTGGGGGTCGGAAATTGGCAAACAGGAGGCTGAGTACGACAATCTGGCAACGTTGCGTAAGACTCAAAAGTGCCGTATTATCAAAGGTCTTTCGTATAGAGGTTCTGGGTGCTTCCATGGGTGCTTTCATGAACCAATAGATAGTGTGACAAGGTTAATGTTTCTCGAAAGTGCAGAACACACATATAAGAACCCGAACAATCTCTTTTATGGCCTTTGAGATATTTGGTGAGAGGGGAAATTGATACCTGACTATATAGACCAAAACATTTTATACCCACAGACAAGGCTGCCACAGTTACGCTCACCTTGGGCCTCCTGCGACGTCCCCCCGTGAAAGTAACACCCTACACCCTCTTTCGTAGGGGAGCTGTGACTCGTGCTACTGCCAGACAATTTTGAAAAGGAGGAAATGGCATTCTTATATATTACGAAAACGGTGCACTTGGCAGAAAAGCTTGGGATGTAATAGTATATCCTCACCCTCATAAAATAATCGTCTAAGTCATCTTTTCAGCGATTTCCAGGTTTTTCTCTACATCAACTCTTTAACATGCGTCTGCCATATTTGAATAGTTGCCTTCGTCATTCAGGGTTTGAGTGTCCTAGAATTGGCCTTTTCGTTTCTGCCTAAATCTTAAGCCAAATGAGATAATGACAATTCTTTTCTCATTTCCTGTAAAGTAGAAAATAATGACTTGGGCGGTTTGTTTACGAAGGTGACGATATATAGGATGATTACGTGACAGGAGGAAGGGGAGAGTATAGGAGGTGGGGGTGTGGCCGGGCGTGGGTGTGGTGCGTGCGTGGGTGCCGTGGAAACAAGAAACTCTGGGGTTATGAACGAGAGTGAAATGGTTCTCCCCAGTTGAGTGGAAGCGGAGCGTAGCGTTTCATTCCCTGCACGCCATCGCCACTTCTGCTTGGCTGCGTAACTGGAAGGAACGGTTAACATTCACCTCCTGCTGAGAGAGAGAAAGATAGAGATAGTATAAGGTGCTGGCTATCATGTGTTTAACAGTACCCTAAACTTAACTGGAAGGAGAAAGATAGAGATACAGAGAGATTGATGGAGAGATACTGATAGATAGATGAGAAACTATTAAGACTCGCCTTCTATTGCTAAGAGATAGACAGTGACGCATAGATTAAATAGATAGATGAGAAACTATTGACATTCACGTCCTTTTGTAGATACCGAGACAGTGATAGATTGAAATAGATGGATAGTTAAATAGATAGATACAAAAATAGATAGATAGGCATAAATAGATAGATAAATAGATAGACAGGTAGACAGATACATATAAAAAAAACTAACTTCCATCTTCTGCTGAGATAGATATAGATATAGAAACAAAAGCAGAATTAGAGAAGAAAGCAGAAGAAAATAGAAATAAACGAATAAGCAAAACAAAGTAAAAACAAAAGAAAAATTATGGAATGCAACAAGATAGATAGGGAGATAGATAAATAGATAGATGAGAGAGAGAGAGAGAGAGAGAGAAAGCTTCCTGTCAACCTCTGTGAAAATAACAAGGTAATGATAATTGAATAAGAGAACAATTGAACACTCCAGATAAAACACTCGAAAAAAAAAGAAAACAGTTATAAAAAACCAGCGTTCACACACACACACACACACACACACACACACACACACACACACACACACGCATGAAGAAGAAGAAGAAGAAGAAGAAGAAGAAGAAGAACAGGGAGAAATAATAATAACAGGATCCAGAAAATGAAAGAAAAGTAGAAAAGAAGAACAAGAATATGGAGGAAGAGGAGGAGGAGGAGGAACACGAAGAGCCGAAGATGGATTATGTTCGGTAACGTTAGTCAACAAAACAAAACAAAAAAGAAAGAAAAAAAGAGAAAGGCGAGAAAGGGAATCTGTTTGTATTTATTATTATTAACTGCATTTTCTTCGTGTTTTTCTGTTTTATTTTTCAATTATTGCATTTTCTTGTCCATTGTTTTGTTTTCCTCTTTTTCTTGTCACTTTTCCTTTCATGATTTTCCACTTGCTATTCAATTTTTTTTCCTCGATACTTACTTTCCTTTATTTCTCTCTTTTTTTTCCTTCCTTTTTTTCCTTCTTTGCGATCCCATTAACACGCGTTTCGCATTGTTTATTTTCTTTATTTTCTTTTTGTTTAACTTTTGTCACTCCACTTGCTATTCAGATTCTTTCCTCGATATTTAGCTACTTTTCTTTTTTTCTCTCTTTTTTTTCTTTCTCTCTTTTTTTTTCCTTCTTTGCGATCCCATTAACACGAATTTCACATTTTTTTAATTTATTTTTTTATCACTTTCCACTTGCTATCCAAATTCTTTCCTTGATATTTAGCTACTTTCCTTTATTTCTCTTTTTTTTATCTCCTTTTTTTTTCTTCCTTGCGATCCCATTAACACGCATTTTGCATTGTTTATTTTCTTTATTTTCCTTTTGTTTAACTTTTATCATTTTCCACTTGCTATCCAAATTCTTTCCTCGATATTTAACTACTTTTCTTTATTTCTCTTTTTTTCTCCTTTTTTTTTCCTTCTTTGCAATCCCATTAACACGAATTTCACATTTTTTTAATTTATTTTTTTATCATTTTCCACTTGCTATTCAGATTCTTTCCTCGATATTTAGCTACTTTCCTTTATTTCTCTTTTTTTTATCTCCTTTTTTTTCCTTCTTTGCGATCCCATTAACACGAATTTCACATTTTTTTAATTTATTTTTTTATCATTTTCCACTTGCTATCCAAATTCTTTCCTCGATACTTAGCTACTTTCCTTTATTTCTCTTTTTTTTCTCCTTTTTTTCCTTCTTTGCAATCCCATTAACACGAATTTCACATTTTTTTAATTTATTTTTTTATCACTTTCCACTTGCTATTCAAATACTTTCCTCGATATTTAGCTACTTTCCTTTATTTCTCTTTTTTTTCTCCTTTTTTTCCTTCTTTGCGATCCCATTAACACGAATTTCACATTTTTTTAATTTATTTTTTTTATCACTTTCCACTTGCTATCCAAATTCTTTCCTCGATATTTAGCTACTTTCCTTTATTTCTCTTTTTTTTATCTCCTTTTTCCCCCCTTCTTTGCAATCCCATTAACACGAATTTCACATTTTTTTTAATTTATTTTTTTGTCACTTTCCACTTGCTATTCAAATACTTTCCTCGATACTTAGCTACTTTCCTTTATTTCTCTTTTTTATCTCCTTTTTTTCCCCCTTCTTTGCGATCCCATTAACACGAATTTCACATTTTTTTAATTTATTTTTTTATCACTTTCCACTTGCTATTCAGATTCTTTCCTCGATACTTACTTTCCTTTATTTCTCTCGTTTTTTCTTTCTTTTTTTTTTCCTTCCTTGCGATCCCATCAGCACGCATTTCGCATTGTTTTTTTTTCTCATTCAGTTACTTTCCTTTACTAAGTTCTGGTTTCTTTTCCCTTTTTTTTTCTTCCTCCCTTCTTGTATTTTTTTGCTTTTTTTATAACCTTCCGATTCCTTTCTCTTATCCGACTCTTTTTCCTGTTTCTGTTTTTGTTTTTTCTGCTTATTGAAATTTCCTTCATTCCCTGGATTCTGTTCCCTTTCCCCTTTTTTTCCTCCTTCCTTAATTATTTCGTCTTTTCTGCCATTTCCATTTTCTTTCCGTCGATTACAATCTCTTATCAGACTTTTTTTTCCTGTTTCTGTTTTTTTTCTGCATATTGAAATTTCCTTCATTTCCTCGATTCTGTTCCCTTTCCCCCTTTTTTTCCTCCTCCCTTAATTATTTCGTCTTTTATGTTATTTCAGCTTCTTTCCGTCGATTCCAATCTCTTATTTGACTTTTTTTTCCTGTTTCTCCTTTGTTTAAAAAAAAAACCTCCCCCTCTTTTCCTTCTCCCTTAATTCATCGTGTTTGCTGTTTTTTTTCAGTTTCCTTTCTTTGATACTATTTTTTTTACCCTCGTTTTCTCCTCCTCCATTAATTCTTTCCATTATATTTTTCCTTTTTTATTTGCCTCCCCTCGATTCAGTTCTCCTTTCCTCTGTTTCCTATTCCTCTTCTGTTCTTCTCTCCTTTTTCTCTCCCTATATTCCGTTCTCTTTCCCCTTTCTTTCCTACTCCATCTTGTATTTCTCCTTTCTTTTCATTTTTTCCCTTTTTTTTATTTACCTCCCCTCGATTCAGATCTCCTTTCCTCTGTTTCCTATTCCTCTTCTGCTCTTCCCTCCTTTTTCTCTCTATAATTCCGTTCTCTTTCCCCTCTTTATTTTCCTCATCCATTTTGTTCTCTCCTTCACCACAGTAGAGATGCATTTTTTAACCCATTCCTTCCTTTTCCTTTTCTGCTTCAATATCGGTAAGGTTCGCATCTTTTCCCCTTCGCTAGAAATATCCGATTACAGCTTGACTTTCTCTCCGCCTTTTTTGGCTATTATCATGCAGAGGTGTTGAGTGCAGCGTCAGGCTTTTGGTTAGCGCGCGGTGGTGATATTGGTGGTGTAATCGCGGGTGAGGTTTAACAGGTATTGCATTCATTAACACGGTGACACGGGTAATGCGAATTCTCATGAAGCTTTCAACTCTCACTACCAATATTTACAACCAACAATGTCAATCCAGAAAGCAACTTCGAAATACATCTCTCAGCAATAACACGCGGTGGTGGATGAATGAGAGAGGCTTGGTGGTCATGCTGTGAGTGCCAATACCATGGACACATTATAGAAAAGTGTAGATAAATTCATGGATAGTGATGTTAGGTGGGGTTATCAAAAGGGGGTATTACACTGGGCAAATCTTCCGTGGATCTTCAGTCAAACCACGATCCCCGCTAGCGTGGTTCTCATTTGTTTCCTGTTATTGCTGATGATGATGATGGTGAGTAATACCGTCGTCCTTCTTTGAAATCTACCGTAACTTTGGAAGATCGTGGACACGTCAGAACACCACGGAAAATGAGAACCACGCCAGCGGAGATCGTGGTTTGACTGAAGATCCACGGAAACTTTGTCCATGTAGTGTAATAGCCCTTTAAAGGTTAACAGGAGCTGCCTTGTATACGCCTAACTACCTCTTGCAGACTTCTAATGTCCTTATGTTCTTATGTTCTGCCTTCCTTCCTAGCTCGCTTCCTTCCCTTCTGTCTCTCTTTACCCTCTAAGCCTGGTATAGTTTTCTCTTCTTATTTCTTCCTCTCCTGTAAATTTTCTTCGCCACCCCCACAACAGATACCATAGTTTTAAACCACACAGCTCTTCTGGTATCTGTCCTTTCTATGTATTCCTATGTAACCTATCCCAACCTTACCAAGTCTAATCCAAACGAACCCAAAGCTCTCCTAACCCAACCCAGCCCAAGCTAACCTAGCCCACCCAAACCCACCCCACCCCACCCCACCCAAACCTAACTCGCCCCAACCCAACCTAAGCCATCCCAAATCCAGCCCAATCTAACCCAACATAACCCAAACCAATCTAACCTAATCCAACATAGCCTAACCCAACCTAACCCAACCTAGCCTAACCCACTCCACCCCACCCCACCCCAATCCAACCTAGCCTAACCCACTCCACCCCAACCCAACCCAGCCTACCTCACTCAACCCAACCTAACCCAACCCAACCAAGCCCAACCCAATCCAACCCAACCTAACCTTACCTGTGCAAGAAGGATATCCAGGTAACCAGCCTCCCTTTCCTCTACCCATTTAGCACACCTCCTCTCGCCCCCCTTCCTCCCTCCCTCCCTCTCTCCCTCCCTTCTAGCATGCCTCGCCCCCCCTTGCCTGCCCCCCATCAACATCCGTACGTGTTAAAAGCGCTAACCAGTGTGAAAGTGTGACCAGTGCAGCAGCGAGGGCCGGGCCAATTTTTCCTGCTTCCCTGAGCTTGTGGGGGGTGAGGGAGGAGTGGGGGAGTAGAAAGGAGTGAGGAAGAAAGGGGGCTGGTAGAGAAGTGATTGATGAAGGGAGGAAATAGATTGGGAGTGAGAGTAAGGATGTGACATACGTGGGGAGGAAAACAGATAAAAAGAGGAATGAGTGAGGGGAGGAAATGAGATGGGGGAGGTAAGGAGCAGAGCGTAGATAGGAAAATGCGAGAGGGAGTGAGATGAGGAGGAAGGTAGATAATTATACGAGTGAAGGGGGAGTGAGGAGGGGAGGAGTAGAGTGAGTCATGGGAGGGAGGGAGGTGGGGAAGGAAGCAGATAGAGGAATGAATAAGGGATAAGGTGAGGAGGAAATTAGATATCACAAAATACTCATGTTCATAATCACTTTATACAATGTACTGATACCATAACACATAATATTCATGTTATATCATATTCATATTATATCAAACATATTCATATCATATTCATAACTTTGACGTATACGTTTTACTGGTAAGAACATAAGAACATAAGAACATCGGGAGACTGCAAGAGGCCAAATGGTCTACACAGGGCAGCTCCAGAATCCCTCCCACCACCACCTGTCAGCCTCGTCCATGTAGCTATCAAGTCTACTCTTAAAACAAGCTATCGTCCCTGCACTCACTATGTGATTACTGAGTCTATTCCTTTCCTTTCCTAGATTAATTACTTTCTCCCGGAAGAGAAAAAGAAATGTAGAAAAATATCTCAGAGCCCAAAGGGGAAAGGTTTCCTGGGAGCACTTGCATGCATTCAGAGGCTCAAAATCTTTTCCTAAATTACTCAGTCTCTTACATGCTGTCCTGCACTACAGTATTTCCACGCAAGCACTACCTGTCCTACGTCACGTCTCACGCACCCCCCAGTGAAGAGGCCTCCCCCTTCCTAGACGGCCTTGTTCTAGCCCGTTATGGCGCAGACAAGTGTTTATAGTGGCGCCATGTTGCTTGGCTCATGCTGTCCCCCGGAGCTCATCTTTGATCTTCCTTTTAGAGAGAATCTAGAATCCGGGTTGCTGGGTGGTTTTCAGGACAGTGTGTGGGTAGTCTTAGGTAGTCGGCGGTGACTGAAAAATCCCAAATTGTGGCGGCGGGGGGGAACGATCTCGGCGCAGCACGTTAACCCCTCAGCCAGCGCCGGCGGAGTAAAGGGGTGTGAGGGGGAGGAGGGGAGGAGGAAATAGATAGACAGAAGATAGGAGATAGATATGGAAGTGAGTAAGGGTTGAGGTGGGGAGGAAAGATGATAGGAAAGTAAGTGGGTGGGTGGGTGCGTTGGTGGAAAAGTGGATCATGGGTGCGGGCTGGGTAAGGTGGTGGGTGGGTGGATGAATGGGCGTCCAGGTGATGGTTAGGAGGTTTTCAAGTGGTTTAATTAAGGCAATGTTACGTCACCCATCTGCTACTACTACTACTACTACTACCACTATTACTACAACTACAACTACTACAACAACTACTACTACTACTACTACTACTACTACTACTACCACTATTACTATCACTACAACTACTACTACTACTACTACTACTACTACTACTACTACTACTACTACTACTGGACAGGTGGAACGCCAGGTGATGCAATAAGTGAAGGAACCACTGTGTGTGTGCCTCTGATCACGCATGGAGAGTCAACGCACACACACACACACACACACACACATACACACACACACACTCTCTAATTAAGGTAAGAGGTAAAAGGAAAGGTAAGAACAAGATAAGGTAAAGTTGGGGACATACGCTATAGCTGCGCGTGACCGCTGTGCTCATCTCCGTCGCATTGGCCCTTGAGCCTGTGGTGGGAAGAGCCAGAGGAGCCCATCACCCCGGGACAAAGGGCCAGTGTGACATCCGGGTTACCACAGTTTACCTTCTCCAGGTTTCCCCAGGTACCTATTTGTTGACCAGCCCGAAGGGGAAGATGAACAGCTGGGTTGGAAAAAGTTTCGTTTAGCCGGCGCAACATCTGTGGTCATATGCCGAAGAGAGACAGAAGGGGAAGGAATTATAGGAGAAGGGAACAGATCCCAGGAGACGGGACACAACCCTCGATTAATACCTGGTACCCATTCACTGCTGGGTGGACAGGGGAGTAGGGTATCGGAAAAGCCGCCCAAATTTTTCCACTACGCCCGGGAATCGAACCCGGGCTCTCTCGGTTGTGAGGTGAGTGTGCTAACCACTGTACCACGAAGCCCCCTAATAGCTTGATGGGCCGCACGCCGATTACCCGGGTCCTAGATTTGAACCGGGGCCAGCGGATTCGTAGCTAGGAACGCTAACCACTGCACCACGGAGACGCATAAAAAATATAGGTTCTTCTTGCCTAAATGAAGGAAACAAAAACACCTTATCCCTTACACAGAAGAAGTTACCGAAGGACGAGGAACAGACCTAAGCGGAAACCACTTAACTTGACCTTACTTGACCTTACCTAACTTGACCTAACCCAACCTGACCTTACTTGACCTTACCTAACTTGACCTTACCTAACTTGACCTAACCCAACCTGACCTTACTTGACCTTACCTAACTTGACCTTATTTGACCTGACCTAACTTGACCTCACGTTTTCAGGACTAGGGACGCTGACCACTGCACCACGGAGACACATAAAAGATATAGGTTCTTCTTACCTAAATGAAGGAAACAAAAGCACCTTATCCTTTACACAGAAGTTACCGAAGGACGAGAAACAGACCTAAGCGGAAAGCAAAGGTAAAGATAAAGTAGCTACGCGTGGCCTCGGTGCTCATCTTCGTCGCTTTGACCCTTGAGCTTGTGTTAGTCATGGAAAACTATTATATGCATGGATTAAAAGATGTCTTGAGAGAGAGAGAGAGAGAGAGAACGAAAAAAAAAGAAAAAAAGGAAAGAAAGAAAAAAGAAAGAGAAGGAAAGATGAAAAAAATAGAAAATAAGGAAAAAATTGAGAGAGAGAGAGAGAGAGAGAGAGAGAGAGAGAGAGAGAGAGAGAGAGAGAGAGAGAGAATCATCAGTCGTGCAGCCAGCCACGTGCCATCCCTAACCCCCCCTTTCCCCTTTCCCCCTCCCCCCTCACCACTCCCTCTCCCGGACATCGCGTCGAGCTCATCATGACACACTTTCTGGGGGACAAGAAATGGTTGGGAGGGAAAATCAAACACACATGGCGTATAACGATTTTTGGGAAGGAAAGAGAGATAGAGAAAAGTGGAGTGCCCCCGCTCTTCCTGGTGAATCTGATGCCCTTTTTTTCATCTGATAACAATTAAGGAGAATATGCTGAGTTCATTTGGGTTAATGAGATAAAAAAAAAAGTGATTGAAACCTGCTTCCTCCTCGTCTTCCTTCTCCTCTTCCTCCTCCTCCTCCTCCTCCTTCTTTTTTTTCTTCTTCTTCTTTTTCTTTTTCTTTTTCTTTTTTCTTCTTCTTCTTCTCCTCCTTCTTCTTCTTCTTTTTCTTTTTCTTTTTCTTTTTTCTTCTTCTTCTTCTCCTCCTTCTTCTTCTTCTTCTCCTTCTTCTTTTTGTTCTTCTTCTTCTTCTTCTTCTTCTTCTTCTTTTTGTTCTTGTTCTTGTTCTTGCTCTTCTTCTTCTTCTTCTTCTTCTTCTTGTTCTTCTTTTTCTTCTTCTTCTTCTTCGTCTTCTTCTTCTTCTTCTTCCTCGTCTTCTTCTTCTTCTTTCCCTCCTGCTCCTCCCTCTCCTCCTCTTCTGAGTACACGAAGGAGCCACGTCAGGAATGCAGGGGCGGGCCGCAGGAAGGAAATACACCCGCGTGCCTGGGTAATCTACGGGTCACACCGGCCCTGTGTCCCGGGGTAATGGGCCATATCCTCCTAGAGGCTCATGGGGCAATTAATGTGACGGAGATGAGCGCTGAGTCCCAATTTTTATCTTTATTTCCATGCATGAATGTGTGTGTGTGTGTGTGTGTGTATGTGTGTGTGTGTGTGTATCTTTATGTGGTCAATACGCATTTTTTTCCTTCTCTCTTTATCTATCTATCTATCTCTACCACAACATATCCCTACAACACCACCCACACCACCCACCATCATGTCTAGATCCATCACCACGGCCTTCACCACCACCACCACCTCCACCACCACCTCCTCCACCACGAACTCGATCTCATTCTCATGCACCCTCTTTCTCTTCTCGCGGATTTTTTCATCGGCGGGGAAAGGCTTCGGTCGGGGCTGAGGCAACGAGACTCCCTCACTCTCTCTCTCTGTGTCAGTGTGGCCTCAGCTCGCCTCCTGCCCACACCGCACACACCGGCACACACACCACTCAGACTTGAACCCCACTCACGCAGGACTTTCTCTCCCTCCGCTGCAACAGTCCCCCCAGCGCATAGTCACTCCACCCGGTCCGGTACTCCCTTCTACCGCTCTCCCTCTCCCGTTCCGTCTCGTCCGCTGCCCATGTGTTTGAGCGCTAACTTGGGTGTTTTGCTATGTACTGTTGGAGGGGTTGCTGCTGCGTGTGCTAAGTGCCTTGCGTGAATGGCTCTTCGTAAGGTTGAGACACGAGGTGAAGATGAAACGTTCGACGAGAAACGTTTGTTATTGTTGTGTATGTAGAAACGTTTGTGAGCGTGACCTGGTTTGTGATATTGGAACCGGTATTATCACCAGTCTGTAGAAACGTTTGTCAGCGTGACCTGGTTTGTGACATTAGAACCGGTATCACCACCACCACTACTACCAGAACATTTACCACGAGGAAAAGGATCTTCCGCTGCTAAAGGTATGTACTGACTGTGTGCTTTTAAGTTTGTTGGTAGGAAAGAAATACGTGTAAAAATAAAATAAAAAAGGAGATGACTGAGTGTGATTAAGTGTATTGACTGTAATTTTAAGTTTGTTGGTACGAAAGGAATATATAAAAAAAAAATTGAAAAGTACTTGACTGAGTGTGATTGTCTGTAGGAAGGAAAGAAGGAAAAAAAAAAATTGGAGTCGACTGAATGTGAAGTTTATCGTTGTTAGAAATATATAAAAGGGAAGTAAAAAGGAGTTGAAAGAGTGTGACTACAGGTTTGTTGTTGTGAAAGAAAGACATGGGAAGAAAGTTTTAAATTGAGGTGCCCAAGCAATGTAAAAAAAAAAAAAGTGTACCTGTAAAAAACATAGAGAATAAAGTAGAGCAAGCAGAGGAAAAAAAGCAGATTCAGTGAAAGAAAGCCAGGGAAAGTTGCGGGCACGGTGTGTGTGTGCTAGATTCCTCGTCTGGTTTAGCGGCAAGGGTTGTGCATGAATGTGTGTGTGTGTGTGTGTGTGTGTGTGTGTGTGTGTGTGTGTGTGTGTGTGTGTAGCAGTTCGCACTCGTTTTCTTTCTTTTTTTGCTGCCGTGTGGTTTACATCTTTATGAATGCCGTAGTTGTGGTCAATAAACTTTTTTTTTCTTTCTCTCCTTATCTATCTATCCATCCCTACCTGTATCTCTCTCACACTTACTTTATCTATCTATCTATCAATCTCTCTCTCTCTCTCTCTCTCTCTCTCTCTCTCTCTCTCTCTCTCTCTCTCTCTCTATCTATCTATCTATCTATCTATCTATCTGCCTGTCTGTCATTTCATTCATCCTTTTTTTTTCTACCTATCGACTAAGCGACATATATAAAAAAAACACTTATTCAACAATTTATCTGTGTGTGTGTGTGTGTGTGTGTGTGTGTGTGTGTGTGTGTGTGTGTGTGTGTGTGTGTGTGTGTGTGTGTGTAAACGTGGGCATGTGTCTTTATGTAAGGCTGGAAACGCGAAAGTCACTTAGCATACTCTTCCTTTTGTCCCGCGACCTCAAAATTCCAGTCATGGCTGCAAGGTGGAGTTTCTCGCTTGCGCCGGTATAGTGATGAGTCTGGCAGCATCCGGGTACCGAGGGAAAACAATATAGCGAAGAAAAATATATAAAAAATGCGCTGGTTGTCCACTGGGGGCGATACACACACACACACACACACACACACACACACACACACACGGATAGATATATAGATAAGCAGATTTTTTTATTTTATGGAGATAGCTTGGTTGAAGGATAGATAGATAGATAGATAGATAGATAGAAAGAAAGAAAGAATGAATGAATGAATGAATGTAAAGATAGAAAGAATGAAAGAAAAAATGGAAGAATGAAAGAGGAAAAAAAAAGAAAATGAAAAACAGGGATATATAGATATAGAGATAGATATAGATAGATAGATAAAGAGATAGAAAGATAGATGTGTGTGTGTGTGTGTGTGTGTGTGTGTGTGTGTGTGTGTGTGTGTGTGTGTCTAAACTCTATCCACGCACAGAAGCATGATGACTCGGGCTTTCTATACAAGGCTTGGAATAACGCAAGTTCAAGGGAAGAAGGCAGAAGTTCGATCAAGGGCAGCATGATGGCGCTATGCTTCAACACGTAACGATCACCGAGCAGCCAATAAGCAAATCAGTAGCGAGCCAATAAGCAAGACAAGAACGAGCCAATTAGACAGCCATAAGCCAATAAGCAAGACAAGAACGAGCCAATTAGACAGCCATAAGCCAATAAGCAAGCCAGTATGCAAGACAAGAACAAGCCAATTAGCCAGCCATAAACAACCCAATAGGCAAGCCACAAGCAAGCCAGCAGCAAGAGTGTAGTAAGCCAATAGCAAGATCGTATTGGAAAGTCTCTCATTCACCATACAAGACAGACAGGAAGAAAGTATTGGAAAGTTATCGACCTCCCATGCAAGCCAAACAGACAGACAAATAGGAAAACATACATGCACACACACACATACATACATACATACAGGCAGACAGACAAGCAGACAGAGAGACAGACACAATCAGAGCCAAACGGACAGGACAGTACCTAAACAGACATATACAAACAGACAAACCTCAACTTCTCCATCCGAAACGGTACCTCTCTCTTTTGGCCTCCCATTCTGTTTTCTTTACAGCAGCAGTGAATGGCGGGGTTTTTGTTCCTTATGGTTTGCCCTTGAGCTGCTTCCCTTAGTGTAAAAAGAAAAAAAAGACAAGACCCCAGACAGAATGAAAGACAGATAGACTGACAGATAGATAGACAGACAGACAAGCATCCAACAAGCGCAACATGATTAAAGCCAAAGATCCAGCAAACAAAACAGGAGGATAGAAAATACAAGCAGACAAGACAGGCAGCCACCCATACAGGCAGACAGGCACATAAACAAAGACACATACTGATAAATATATAGACAGCCATATTCATCCGTCCAGTCATCTCATTGGTTAGGTTGTTAGTCAGCAAGGCAGCAAGTCAGTCACCCAGTCATGAAAACGTTACTCTTCAAACATGAACTCGTGGCACTCGCTTCCTCCCCTTCGAGACACAATTATCAACCTGATTTGCTTTTTTTTTTTTTTTTTTGTCTACCAGCACTGCTTAAAATTTACTAATACAATTTGTTTTGCCACAAGAAAAGATTCATATATTCGTGGATCAGTGGTTAGCGTGCCTGGCTACGATTCAGCAGGCCCGGGCACGGTTGCTAGATTATCGTACTCAGAGCCGCGTATTTACCGGTATCTGGCCCATGGCTGTTACCAAGAAACACCAATAATTAACCATGTAAACGATAACCATATATGAAGGCAGTTATTTGGGTGATGAAAGCAGTTTTTGGGGTCGGAAATCGGCAAATATAAGCAGAGTACGACAATCTGGCAACGTTGGGCCCGGGTTCGAATCCCATCCTGGACGGTCGGTATACAGCCCACCCACCTGTTCATCCTCCCCTTCAGGCTGGTCGATAAATGGGTACCTGTGGCAGCCCTGTTCTTCACATCAACCCGTGCCCTGGGGGAATGGGTTCTTACTCACCACAGGCTCAAAGGGTCAACGGTACGGAGGTGAGCACAGCAGCCACGCGCAGCTATAACGTATGCACCCACCTTTCCCTTCCCTCACCCTAAGTTAAACCAAGTTAAACCAAGTCAAGCTATGGGTAGTCAAGTTCTGGTGAGCCAAGCCAAGTCAAGCTATGGAAAGTCAGGTTCTGATAAGCCAAACCAAGTCAAGCTATGGAAAGCCAATCCGTCAAGCCAAGTCAAGCTATGGGTAGTCAGGTTCTGGTGAGCCAAGCCAAGTCAAGCCATGAGAAGTCAATCTAAGTCGTCAAGCTATGGTAAGTCAAGCCAGCCAAGGCAAGTTAAGTTAATTCAAGCTATGGGAAGTCAAGCACCGCCAAGCTATGGAAAGACGAGCCTCGCCGAGAAAGGGAAATCCGCGGCGTCAACATTGGCCTCGTATCTCATTTCGTTCCTCATTACGGAGCCTTGTTTACCTGGTGACGTCACTCCCGGAGCGCCCCCCCCCCGCCCCCTGCCCACTCACCTCCGCCGCCCGCCCATACCTTCCCTACTTCCGTCAAGGGTGCGAAGGAGAGAAAGTGTAAAAAGTCGGACTCGAGGTTCACTGCTGGCTGGCACGTAGGCTGACTGACTGACTGAAT
>NC_066512.1:26722712-26740212 GCF_024679095.1 Eriocheir sinensis
TGAGGAGTAGATGATGATAAGAAATAGTTATGTACCGTGTTACTGGGAGGCGGGTTCGACCAAATAAGACGTAAACGAAGTAATTGGAGAAAATGAATCGAATAAATAGTTAAAAATAGTTAGAATAAAAGACAGATAGGCTAGATAAATTGATTGATAGATGGATAGATAGTCAGATTTATAAGTAGACAGATACATAGATAGAAAGATAGATATATGGACAGTCAGAGAGAGAAATCAGATAATGGTAACACTACTTCACATTTGTGCTCCTAAATCCTAAATTACTAAGACGTTCCATTATTAAGACGTAAGAAAATGTTAATGATGATAAGAAACAGTTTTACCTTTAATGGAAAACTCATGGACTGAACCTTCTAAAAAACACAATGAAAGAGAGAAAAAAATCAACATAAAAACCAGACTGGGGGTAACACATCTATTTCTGCCCTTGAGCTGCTTCCTTTGCTATAAAAAAATAACAACTTCCTGCTAAGTGGTTATCCTGAAAAACTGGAGCTTGTATGTAAAAGAAATCCGTTGAGAAGTAGAAAAACAACAACCCTTCAATAGGTAAACGCATCATTTCTCTTCTTCTCTTTACCGCCATTCATCCTTCCTACGACTTAAACTTTCTGTCAAGCGAGGAGGAGAAGCCACGACAACCTTGGAACTCAATTTGATCCTTAGTTTCCTCTTCTGAAGCTTCTATTTTTCTATTTATTTCCTTTCTTTTCTTTGTTTGTTTTCATAGATAATAGATTTTTATAGATAAGAGAATGTACAAAACAGACTCAGGGTAGCCTAGTCACCTCCCTGCTTCTATTTTTCTATTTATTTCCTTTCTTTTCCTTGTTTATTTTTCATAGCTAATAGATTTTTAAGATAAGAGAATGTACAAAACAGACTTACGGTAGCCTACTAACCTCCCTACTTCTATTTTTCTATTTATTTCCTTTCTTTTCCTTGTTTATTTTTCATAGCTAATAGATTTTTAAGATAAGAGAATGTACAAAACAGACTCAGGGTAGCCTAGTCACCTCCCTGCTTCTATTTTTCTATTTATTTCCTTTCTTTTCCTTGTTTATTTTTCATAGCTAATAGATTTTATAGATAAGAGAATGTACAAAACAGATTCAAGGTAGCCTACTTACCTCCCTGCTGACATTGGAGAGAAAAAGAGAGAAAACTCCCCGGGCGGTTGGTTGCTGGCTCTCCGTTTTTCATCATCTTTTTTGTGGTGTTCTTCAGGATTCACTCTCCGCGCGATGTACTCTCCTTTAAAGAAAATAGAGAACCTAGTACAGTTAATTTACCTAATACAATTACAGTTAATATGCCTAATACAAATACGTACTCTTTAGTTGCTTCCGAATGCTTAGTTAGTTATAAGTGATAGCCTAAACTCTGTAACAACATTCCTTTGTCTGGAATTTCTCCTGCCTACGACTTGAACTCTTTCACCTCTCCATCCGAATTTGAGCTCTTTTCTGTCCACTCCTTTTATTTGCTTGGCAGGGGCAGCGAATAAGCACGACTTTTTTTGTTTTGTTTTTTAGTTTATTCCCCTTGAGGTGTTTCCTTTACCGCTATAAAGAAAATAGGGTTAATAAAGGTTTTGCTGGCTATCACGTATTTAATGGCCTCCTTTTTTGTGACAAGGGTATGGAGGTGATGGTGGTGATGGTGATGATGGTGATAATGGTGGTGGAGATGGTCTAATGAAGGTTTGTTTTCCTCTGGTGAAGTTTGCAAATATAAAAAAAAATAACACTTCATGACTGGCTCTCCGCGTATGTCAACTGTTCAATTAAAAGAAATGGAGAGATGAAGCTGAGAAAGGTAACTCAAATCTTTCATTATTTAAGAACATAGAACGTGAGAACTTGATAAAACTTAAGCGGTATGTTCCATGATTGACTCTTCGCGTATTACACCTGTACCTTCAAAAAAAAAAAAAAGAAAAAAAAAGGAGAGATGAAGGTGGGAAAATAACCCAGATCTTTCATTATTTAAGAACACAAGAGCATGAGAACTCGATAAGGCGTAAGTAGTGAGTTTCATGATTGGCTTTCCGTGTATGTCAACTGTACCCTTAAAAAAAAAAAAAAAAAGAGTGACGTTGGGAATATTAACCCAAATCTTTCATTATTTAAGAACACAAGAACGTGGGAACTCCATAAGAATTAAGCGGTATGTTCCATGATTGACTCTCCGTGTATGTCAACTGTACCCTTAAAAAAAAAAAAAAAGTGTCGGTGGGAATATTAACCCAAATCTTTCATTATTTAAGAACACAAGAACGTGGGAACTCGATAAGACTTGAATGTTATGTTCCAGTATTGAGTCTCCGCGTATGTCAACTGTACCCTTAAAAAAAAAAAAAAAAAAAAAAAGTGTGACGGTGGGAAAATTAACCCAAATCTTTCATTATTTAAGAACACAAGAACGTGGGAACTCGATAAGACTTGAATGTTATGTTCCAGTATTGAGTCTCCGCGTATGTCAACTGTACCCTTAAAAAGAAAAGAAAGGTGAAGGGGGAAAACTAACCCCGATCGTTCATTATTTAAGAACACAAGAACGTGGGAACTCGATAAGACTTGAATGTTATGTTCCAGTATTGACTCTCCGCGTATGTCAACTGTACCCTTAAAAAGAAAAGAAAGGTGAAGGGGGAAAACTAACCCCGATCGCTCATTATTTAAGAACATAAGAACGTAAGATCTCGATAAGGTTTGATTGGGATGTTTTAGGATTGCCTTTCCGCGCGACATGCAACCGGTGCCTTTAAAGAGAGAAGTACGAGACAAATATGAGAGGAATCTAATCTTGAACTTCCTTTTGAGCGCTTCATATGTTGTAAAGCAAATCGGGTCAAGAAAATGTATTGATGATAGAGAAAAAAAACTTAAATGATTGACCCATGAGACAGGCTTTTTTTTTTTTGGTGTGTGTGTGTGTGTGTGTGTGTGTGTGTGTGTGTGTGTGTGTGAGCGTGTGAATTTAGAAGCACAAGAGTGAAGTAGTGTTGCCAGTATCTGATTATCCTTTCTGTCTATCTGTCTATCTATCTGTCTATCTGTCTGCCTTTCTATCTATCAAAATACCTATCTATTCATCTATCAATCAATCAACCAATCAATCAATCTATCTATCTATTTATCTATGATCAATATACCTACCTACCTACTTACCCCCCTATCTATCTATCTATCTATCTATCTATTTATCTATCTATCTGTCTATCTATCTATCTATCTATCTATTTATCTATCTATTATCTATCTATGTACCTATTTATCTACCTAACAACCTACCTATCTGTATACCTATCAATCAATCAATCTATCTATCTAACTATATCTACCTTATCTCTATCTAACTATCTCTCTACCTATCTATCATTCAATCTACCTAACTATCCATCCATCTCTCCACACACAGTCGGCGGCGGGTCGGCAGGCAGCGCCCTCGCGTCGCGCCTGTCGGAGGTGGCCAGCTGGCAGGTCTTGTTACTGGAGGCCGGAGACGCGCCGCCGCCGGAGAGCTACGTGCCGGGCTTCCACCAACTGCTTCTGCACGGCGACGCGGACTGGCGCTACTTCACGGAGCCCGAGAGAGATGTGTACAGGGGCTTCACTGGACAGGTGGGTGATTGTGTGTGTGGGTGTGTGATGGTGAGGGGGAAGGAAGGGAGGGAGGGCTTGGAAGAAAAGAGGAAAGGAAGGAAAAAGGAAGGGTAAGGAGGATGAAAGATGGGAGGGAAGAGAAAGGAAGGAAGATAGGATGAGGAAAAAGAGATGCGTTCAGAGGCATTACTGGGCAGGACAGGAGGGAGGGAGAGGGGTAGGAAGATGGGAGGGGAAAGAAAGAAGAGAGGGAAGGGAGAAGGTAGGAGAAGAAGGGAGGGAAAAAGGAAGAAGAGAGGGAAGGAAGAAGATAGAAGATGGAAGGGGATAAATGGAAGAGTAAGGACCAAGGGATGTTTTAGTGACGGTAAGAAATGATGAATGAATGATGGAAGGAAGGAGGGAAGGAAGGGAAAGAGAAAAGGGAGGGAATGAAGGAACGGGAAAAGGGAGGATATTAACGAAGGAATATTCTAGTGATGGCAGGAATGAATGAAGGAAAGATGGAAGGAAGAAAGTAAGGAAAGAAGGAAAGAAAAGAATAAGAAGGAAGAAATGTTGCAGGAATGGATAGAATGGATAACTGAATGAAGGAAGGAAGGAAGAAAGGAAAGAAGGAATATACAAAGGAAGATAGGAAGAGTGAGAAGTAAAAGAAGTAGAAAGAGAAGAGAGGAAGAAACAAAAGGACATAAAAATCGGAAAGTCAAGAATGAAGAAGAGGGAGAGAGAAAAGAATAAAAGGGAGGGAGGAAGGAAGGAAGGACAAGTGATGAAGAGGGGACGAGAAGAGAGAAGAAAGAGATAATAAAAGAGAAAGGGAAGCAATAGAATGACGAGAGGATGTGTGAGTGTGTGTGTGTGTGTGTGTGTGTGTGTGTGTGTGTGTGTGTGTGTAGATAAGGAAGGAGGGAAAGGGGTGGAATGTGAGGGGGCTGATGAAAAGGGTAGGAGGAGAAAGTAGAAAGGTGACAGGAGGCTTGAATGAAAGAGCAAGTAGTAGTAGTAGTAGTAGTAGTAGTAGTAGTAATGATGGTGATGGTGGTGGTGGTGATAATGGTGGTGATGGTGGTGATGGTATAATGGGGGTTTGTTTTGCCGTGAAGTGTGCAAATATATAAAACCTACGAAGTCGAGGATAAGACGAGAAAGCATTTTATAAACACTCAGTATTGCCAACGTGGTACTTGAATGTCCAATGAGAGAGAAAAGGTAGGAAGGAAGAAGAAGATAAAGAGGAGAAGGAGGGAGGGAGAGGGGAAGTTAAGGAGGAAAGGAAAGAAATGAAAACTTAAGGAAGAGGGGCGAAGCAGGAGGGAGAGATAAATTATACCAGGAATAAAAGAAGAGAGATAAAGGAAATTGCAAAAAGGAGAGAAAGAAATAATTGATACTATGAGAAGACGGAAAAGGTGAGAGGAAGAGATGAATAAAGAGAGGAATAGGAGAAAAGAAGAAAGGAAGAAAGGACTAGCAAAAACGAGGGAAAGAAATAATTGACAGCATGGGAAAAAGGGGTGAGAGGGAGAGTTGAATAAAGGGAGAAATAGGAGAAGAGAGGGAGGACGGAAAGGATGGCAGAAAAGAGGGAAGGGAAGAATGGAATGTAAAGGAAGAGGAAAGGTGGAGTGGAAGGGGAAATAAATAATAGAATAAAGAAGAAAAGAAAGAGAAGAAGAAGAGGATACCAAGAAGGAAGGATGAAAGGAAGGAAGAAAGAAAGGGAGAAAGGAAGGAGGGAAGAAAAGAAGTATAGAAAGAATGAATGGAGAAAAAAGAAGGGAAAGGAAGGAAGGAATAAATAAGGAAATGAATGAATGAATGAAACAAGGAAAGAAGGGGAAGAAAGGAAGAAAACAAAAACAAATGAAATGAAAAAGAAAGAATGAAGGAAGGAAGAAGGAAAGGAAATAACGAACAGAACGCAGGAAAGAGTGAAGAAGAAAAGAAGAAGAAAATGAAGCAAAGAGCAGAAGAATGAATGAAGAAAGGAAGGAAGAAAGCAGAAAGGAAGGAAAGGATTAGTGACAGGATGAAGGAATAAAAGCAATAGAAAAATGAATAATAATTGAAATAACGAATGAGGGAAGGAAAGAAAGGGAGAGTGACGGTATGGAGGAACAGAAGACGGGCCAGGTATGAGGGGTGATGATGACACGGTAAGGTGATTTTGCAGGTAAGTGAAAGGGAAATTAGTGCAAATATGACGAGGTGAAGAAATATTCGGGACGGAGAGATTGGATGAACGGAGAGAAGGATGAACGGAAGGGAAGAGGAGAGGAAGGAGAGAAAGAGGGAAAGAGGAAAGGAAGGCAGGTAGGGAACGAAAGGGAGAAAGAGAAGAGGGAAGGAAGGAAGGAAGGAAGGAAGGAAAGAAGGAGGGAAAGAAGGACGGACGGAACAAAAGGGAGAAAGAAAAGAAGGAAGGAAGAAAGGAAGGAAGGAAGAAAAGAGGAAAGAAGGAAGGAAGAAAGAAAAGAGTGAAGGAAGGAAAGTTTGGAGGAAAAGGAATAAGGGAGGAAGGAAGAAAGGAAGGAAAAGAATGGGAAGTAAAAGGAGAAGAGAAGGATAGGAGGAACGAAAGAAGGGAAGAAGAAGGGAAGATGAGAAGGAAAGAACGGAAGGGAAAGGAAGAAGAAAAGGATAGATGGAAACAGAGGAAGAAAAATGTAAGGAAGAAAGGATGGAAAGAAAGGGAGAAAAGGGGAAAGAAAAGGAAGTGGTAGGAGGAAGGAATTTGATGGAAGAGAAAAAAGGAAGGAAGGAAGGAATGCTGAATAAAGGTAAGGAGAGACAGAGGATGAAAATGAAAGCAGAAAGAAGGAAAAACGAAACAGAACTGAAGAAGAAAGGAAAGAAAGGAAAGAATGTAAAAGGAAGAACAAAAACAATAGAGATGGGATGAAAAAAAAGAAGAAAGAGGTAAAAGAGAAGAAGGGGAGAAGATGTATAGAATGAAAAAATGAGAGAAAAGAAGAAAGAGGTAGAAGGGAGGAAAGAAAGAAGGGAAATACGAAAACAAGAGAGGCGTTAGGGTGAGGAAAAGAGAAGAAAGGAAGAAAGCACATAAAAGCAAAAGAAGAGAGAGGAGAGAAAATAAAGAGAAAAGGATGAAGAAAAGGGAGGGAGGAAAAGAAGAAACGAAGGAAGTAATGATGAAAACGAGTAAAAATGGAAAAAGAAAGAGATAGAAGAAGAAAAAAATGATGAAAAAAGATGAAAAAGAAGAAGGGAGGAGGGCGAAGAAGAGAGAAGAATGGAAGGAAATACATGATGACAGTGAGTAAAAGAAAGAGAAAGAAGAGAAGAAAAGAAGAAAAATAAAGATGAAAAAGAAGGAGGGAAGGGGACGAAGGAGAGAGAAGAAAGGAAGTACATGAGAGAAAGGAAAACAAAAGAAGAAGAAAGAGATAGGAGAGAGAGAGAAAAAAAAAGAAGGAAGGGGGAGTGGGTGGCGAAGGAGAGAAGAGAGGAAAACAAAAGAAGAAGAAACAGATAGGAGAGAAAAAATTAAAATAAATGATGATAAAAGGGGAGGAGGAGGGAGGGTGGGAAGGAGAGAAGGAAGAAAGAAAGAAAGAGAGAAAGAGAGAAAGAAAGAAAGAGAGAAAGAAAGAAAGAAAGAGAGAAAGAAATTAAGAGAGGGGAAGGATGAAAGAAAAGAAAGAAAGAAAGAATGAAAAAAGAGAGAAAAATTAAGAGAGGGGGAGATGAAAGAAAAGAAAGAAGAAAGAAACAAAGAAAAAAAGAGAGAAGGAAATTAAGAGAGGTGGGAAGGATGGAAGAAAAGAAGGAAAGGAAAGAAGAGATAAATAAAAGGAAAAATGAGGGAAGGAAGGAAACAAGGGAAGAAGAAAGAAAGTACATGATGAAAATGAAAACAAGTAGAAGGGGGAGAGGTTGGGCGGGGGAGGGGGAGAAGAGGAAGAAGGGGAGAGGAGGGGAGAGAAGGGGAAGAAGGGGGAGAGAGGGGGAGGGGGAGAAGAGGGGGAGAGGAGGGGAGAAGGGGAGAGAAGGGGGAGGGTTAGGAGGAGTCGCTTACCATGATCTAATTTCAAACAGTCACTCAAGTCAACACGATCAACAAATTTAATCACTTTTTCGTGCCCTCATTCTCTCTGTGACCTCGTAGTATGAAGATGACGTGACTCACCAATGACCGGGCACATGGTTCTCTTTTTCGTTTTGCTCAGTCATATAATCAGTCAGTCAGTTAGTCAGAGAGTCAGTCAATTAACTAGTCAAATATTTGTTAATTAGTGAATGAATGGCTATAAGTGAGGGCTAGTGAAAGTGTGTGTGTGTGTGTGTGTGTGTGTGTGTGTGTGTGTGTGTGTGTGTGTTGCCAGACCCGCCTGATGGGGTACCTCTTTGGACGACTGGTTAAGGAGTGGCTTTCCCATCTCGTTGGTCACGGGTTCGATCCCCGGCGCCTTCAAAATCCTTTCCTGCTCTGGATTAATTTCTCGTGTTTCGTGACAATCGGTGACATGCTATGGTAGATACAGTGCAGTGGATTTTCGGGCAATACATGTGTGTGTGTGTGTGTGTGTGTGTGTGTGTGAGAGAGAGAGAGAGAGAATGAATGTTTGAGAGTGAGTGAGTGAGTAAACCATATCTATCTCTACCTCTATTTCCATTTCCCGTATAAAATATATGCGTAAATGAGTGAACGACTGAGAAAGGGTATAATTTCCTGAACAAGCCCCATCAAAACCATCCAGTCCCATAATTAAGAGGATCTAAAACCCTATCAGACCCATCCATTCCCCCATATAAAGAAACCAGCCCCCCATCAAACCCATCCAATCCCACAATTAAGAGGATCTAAAACCCTATCAGACCCATCCAATCCCCCATATAAAGAAACCAACCCCTCATCAAACCCATCCAATCCCACAATTAAGAGGATCTAAAACCCTATCAAACCCATCCAATCCCCCATATAAAGAAACCAACCCCCATCAAACCCATCTAATCCCACAATTAAGAGGATCTAAAACCCTATCAGACCCATCCAATCCCCCATATAAAGAATCCAACCCCTTCCTCTCCCTGACAGCGGATCCCGTACCCCCGCGGACGTGTGCTGGGCGGGAGTTCGGTGCTCAACTCGCTCTTCTACGTGCGCGGCAACAGGCGGGACTTCGATAACTGGGAGGCGATGGGCAACCCGGGGTGGAGCTACGAGGACGTGCTGCCCTACTTCAGGAAGATGGAGGACTTCAGGGGCCAGACCAACCCCTTCGTAGGTAAGGTGCACTCTCTTCTGGCCGTTTGTTAACCTCTTTACTATGCGAGAAGAAAAATTGGGCGTCCCCTTCAACGTTTTTTTTTTTTTTTTTTTTTACAGCAAAGGAGACAGTTCAAGGGCGTAAAGAAAAATATTAAAAAAAAAGCACGCTACTCACTGCTCCTGAATAGAGGTCAAAGGAGTGGCCGAAAAGAGAGGTCAATTTCGTACGCATAACATTGTATTTTCCGCTCCCCGGCCCATAAATGTTGCAAAAATGAGCATAAGTAATTTCCGATTTTTAGCAATAATTATAAGTGCATATCGTTGTCTTTGTGGGTTCGATAGTTTTGGGTCAGAAATCGGCAAAAACAACACGCCAAGTACGACAATCTGGTATCGTTGGTCCCCTTAGCCTCTCTATTACAGAAACAACCCGGCGAGCATGCAGGGTCAGCTTCTGGGTAGCGTGTCACATACCCGTACAGTCGGAGTTGGCGTTGAGGGACTATGCAGGTAATAGGCCTCGAATCAGTCTCATGGAGCAATCGCAGGTTCAACACAAAATTATTACCAAGGCATCGACACTCCTCTCTAAGTCACTATTTAATGTCCATGTCTCACAGCCATAGAATAAGACAGGGAGCACGAGGGACTTGAGAATCCGGATCTCTGTCCTGCACAAGTATCAACAACGCTGCACTTGTGTTGAGCGAGTCCGTAACACCGCGGGTCAGGCCAATCCGCCGTAAGACCCCGGTTACAATATGTCAGTATGTCAGACTCCGTCCCCTACGAGCTTTCTATGGACCACTATTAGGGGTAAATGGCCACCTCCCGCACCTAAGGACACGAAACCAAACTAAGAAAACACAAAAAAGGAGGAAAATTGGTGTGAAGTGAAACGCTACCACAGGATTGCCACGGTGTCTTCCATCCACACGAAAGAAGCGAACTCTTGAAAAAATGTAAAAACAACAACAACTTCGGACTCCTCCTTTCCCCAGGGTGGCAATTAGCATCCTTTTTATTACTTTCTCCTTCCGCTGCTCGGCGTCATAATGGTTCCGCCGCGGGAATTAAGAAACGAACTCTTTGACGCTTTTTTGTCGGTTCTCATATACTTCTGCCCTTGAGCTGCTTCCTCTACAGAAAGAAAGAGTAACATGTTTCTGAATTCCTTTCCTCGAGTGTGTGTGTGTGTGTTTGTGTGTGTTTACCTAGTTGTATTTACCTAGTTGTGACATACGAGAAAAGAGCTGTGGGCTATACGCTTGCGCTGTCCCGTCTCCATATCCGCTCTTATCCAACGTGTGTGTGTGTGTGTGTGTATGTGTGTGTGTTTAAGCCCCGCAAGAAGTGAGCTCGTCAACTTTTTTATTTGACGCGTTTCCCGAGGGCGGCATTTAACTCATTTTTACTTGCCATTTTTCTGTTTGGACTCGCGCCTCGTAAGCTTAAAAATGAATGAATGAATGAATGAACGTTAAGCAAGACGAGACCATGAGGAAAGGGAAGAAGGATGAGGAGGTGTAGTAAAGTTAATACGATAATCATTCATATTTTTCTGTCTTTTTCTCTCTACATCGCGTCGTAATCGAACCAATCATGTATTCAGATTATGATAGCGAGACCAGTACATGCAGAAGAGATAGAGGAATGGAATGGAATGAGGAGGAAAGAGGGAGAAAGAAGGAATAGGTCAAAAAACAGATCTTGGGGAATTACTTATATTCGTCCACCTTCCTTTCTCTTCATTCCGTAACCGAACCAATTACGAATTCAGGTTATAGATAGGTCAGGAAAGGAAGACGGGAAGAAAAGAAGGAAAAGGTTAAACAGAGACTCCGATAATTCTTCATATTCTTAAAGCAACCTTTCTCTTCTCTACTCTCACCGTTATCAAACCAACTATGGATTCAGATTATGATAGCAAGACCAGTGCAGGCAGAGGAGGGGAAGAAGAAGGAAGAAGGGAAGGGAAGAACGGAGATGAGGTAAAACAGCTCTTACAATAATCATGAATTTTCTCCCATCTTCCTCTCTTTTCTCCTTCTGTATCGCAAAGTAAGCAAATCAACAATACATGCAGGTTATAACAGCAAGGCCGATACAGACAGAGGAGGGAAGGAGGAAGAGGAAGGAAGGGGGAGGAAGGAGGAAAAGGTAGAAAACCGATATATTCCAATAACTATTAAACTTATAACTCCCTTTCTCTTCTCTTCTCTCGCGGTCACCAAACCAATAACAGATTCAGGTAGCGGTGGTAGCAAGCAAGACCAATGCAAACAGAGGAGGGGTAGTGAGAGGTACAGAGATTGCCTTCGGAGCTCGCGACTCTGCCAGAACAAAGGGATAGCGCCAGAGGGGGACACAACACAAAACACAGCGTGACTTATACAGAATACCGTGTAGTGACGAGGGATTTTGACTGACTGACTGACTGATTGACATGCTAGCTGACTGAAATGTTGACTCACCTAACTGATTGACTGATACGCTGAGTGACTGACTGACTGACTGACATGCTGGCTGACTGATATGTTGACTCACCTAACTGATTGACTGATACTCTGAGTGACTGACTGATTGATTGATTGACTGACTTGCTAGCTGACTGACTGAGTGACTGATATGCTGATATATGACTAATATGACTGACTAACTGATTGATTGACTTACCGACTGACTAACTTGCCAATTGCCTGACTGACTGACCAACCGACTGACACGGACTAACTTAACTAACTAACTGACTGACTGACCGACTGACTGACTGTACCTGGCTGCGTGACCGAAGAAGAACCATCGACCCAGTTCTTGGCCTCTCGCTTTCTCGATATCCAGATCACAAAAAGAAGGGACGAAACACAATCTTGACCGAGAGAGTTGGCGGAGTGACTGTGTGCATGTAGATCTTGGCAAGCAGGCAACCCCGCACCTCCCCGCCCCTTTATTTTTTCTTTATTTACTCTCCTTCCTTCCTTCCTTTCTCCATGGTTTTCCTTCCTGTTTGCTTCCCTATCTTCCTTCCTTCTTTCATCTCTCAATCCCTCCCTTCCTTCCATTCCTTTTCTTTCCTTCTTCCTTCTTCCTTCCTTCCTTCTTTTCTTTATTCCTTGATCCTTCACTATTTATTTTTCATTTTCTTTTAATATCTTTCTGTTTTTCTTCGTTCCCCCTTCGACCGCGTCCTCTCTATTTCTTTTATTTATTTTCCTTCCTCCTTCCTTTCTTCCCTCCCTGTTTCTCTTCTTCCTCCTCCTTTATCCTCCATTCTAACTTTCCAATATTCTTCTTTATTTGATTTTCTTCTTCTCTTTTATTTTTTTCCTCCTCCTCCTCCTCCTCCTTCGTTACTTTCCATTCCAACTTTCTTTTCTTCGTCTCTCAGTTTTTCTCCCTCTATCATTTTTTCTTCCTTTTTTTCATTCTTGTCTTCATTTCTTTCTTCCTCTCATCCCTACTCCTTCCTTTCCTTCTCTTCTTTCTCTCTTTCCTCTTTACCTGCACCCCCCTCCTCTTCCTTCTCTCCTTCCCTCCTCTTCCTTGCATCTCGTTTCCTTTTCATTCTTTCCTTCCTTCCTCTCTTCCTTCTTCTCTCCCTTCGCCCTTCCTCTCTCCCTTCCTTTATTATCTTTACTCATTCTTCCTTTCTCTGGCTTTTCTTATCCCTTTCTCACACTGTATTCTCCCTACTTCTGTTCCCCAATCTATTTTTTTCTTTCATTTTCATTCTTTCCTTCATTCCTCCTTTCCCTTTGCCATTCCTCCCTACCTTCCTTTACTATTCAATCTTAGTCTTACTTTCTCAGCTTCTTCGTCTCCCTTTATCCCTCAACACCTCTTTTCAGTTTTTTCCTTTATTTTACATTCTTTCCTCCCTTAATCCTCCTTTCTTTTGCCCTTCCTCCCTTCTTTCCTTTACTATTCTTTCTCATTCTTCCTTCCTCCCCTTTTTCCATCTCTTACATTCTTCCTCCCTTCATTTCCCCATCCCTGTTTTCTTCTCTTCCTTTCGTTTCCATTATTCTTCTCCCCCTCCTCCCTTGGTCTTGGTCTTGGCCCCTCCCTCCTTCCCTTCAACACACGTCTCGCGCTTTCCAACGGGGCGCAAAAACAAGAGATAAAAACATCGGTATAAGAAGCTCCTATGCGCACCGGCCACTCCTTGCGCGGACTTGTTTTTGTTTTTGTTGTTGTTGTTGATGTTGATGTTGTTGTTGTTTCTTATACGAGGGTTTTATTGAGTCTCTGAGGTGGCAAGAGAGAGAGAGAGAGAGAGAGAGAGAGAGAGAGAGAGAGAGAGAGAGAGAGAGAGAGAGAGAGAGAGAGAGAGAGAGAGAGAGAGAGAGAGAGAGAGAGAGAGAGAGAGAGAAAGTAAGCCCCCTATTGATGATGTATGTTGAAGAAACACTCACGGCGGGTGCCCAAAAGGACCCCTATGTGACCCCCCCCCTGCCCCCCCCCCACCGCCTCCCCGTCACCGCCACCATAGGGAGTGACTTGCCCTTTAATAATACTATACCCCGCCTCCCCCCCTACCCCGCCTCCACCGCCGCCGCCGCCGCCACCACCGAGCTAATAACACGCGACATCGCAACACAAACACCAACACATACAAAAAAAAAAAAAAAAACAGTAACCTTTCTATAACGGTGGAGAGTAATACATTCTTTTTTTCTTTTTTTTTTCGTTTTCATTGAGTACCCTTTTCATTCTTCTCTCTCTCTCTCTCTCTCTCTCTCTCTCTCTCTTTCCTCTCTCTCCTTCCCTCCTCCTTTCTTCCCCTAACGATCCCTTTGCCAAAAAAAAAAAGAGTAAATATAATAGTCGAAGGAAAACCAGGTAGCGTTCCCTGTCTGCTGTCTGCCGGTCATTGTTGGCTTACCCTCCTTTCCTATACTTGGGAGGGACGCTGCAATGAACTTGGTGCCAGGAAAGTGTGTGTGTGCAGGGGGGCGGGGGGGGAGGATTAGGGAGAACGGGGAGGGAGAGGGAAGGGTGGAGTGAGGTTAAGGGTATGACTGGGAGCATGAGTGGAGTAAGGTGACTAGACGTGTGGGTGAAGGTAACTGACTGACTGGCCAACTGACTGACTGACTGGGTGACTTGGGGAGGGATTTAAAAGGGGGGAAGGGGGGGGATAAAGAGGAGAAGGGAAGGGAGAGGGGATTTAAGGGATGCATGACTGAGGTGAGCTGACTGGACATGTGTGGGGGAAGGGGAGTAACTGACTGACTGGCTGACTGACTGGGTGACTGGGGAGGGATTTGAAAGGTTACTGAAGCCACAGGGGGGAAGCTGGGGAATGGGGAAAGAAAGGGGAAAGGGGTTAAGGGTATGACTGGAAGCATGAAGGAGATGACCGAATGTGTGGGTGAAGGTGACTGACTGACTGACTGACTGGCTGACTGAAAAACTGACTGACTAACTGACTGGCCGACTGACTGACTGACTGAATAACTGACTGAATAACTGACTGACTAACTGACTGACCGACTAACTGACTGACTGATTGACTGACTGACTGGTTGACTGGGGATGTCTTATTATTACAGGTTACTTAAATCGACTTAACGTTCTACTGACTTACAGAGAGAGAGAGAGAGAGAGAGAGAGAGAGAGAGAGAGAGAGAGAGAGAGAGAGAGAGAGAGAGAGAGAGAGAGAGAGAGAGAGAGAGAGAGAGAGAGACTAGGGTATATAAGAATGATAAAAGAAGAGTTGAAAGTGAATGAAGGTGAGTGCGAACGAATGAAAGTGACTAAGAAAGAAAGTGACAGTGTTAAGGTAATAGGAGAATGAGTAAGGACAGTTGAAAGTGACTGAAGGTGAGTGAAAATGAACGAAAGTGACTAGTAAAGAAAGTGAGAGTATGTGAAGGTGATGCAGGAATGACCACTGAGAGCTGAAAATGATGAGAAAGTGACTGGATTGGAGGTAACTGGAAAGCGAGTGAAGGTGACTGTCTGGAAGGGGGATTATTTAAAGTGTGTGCGCGTGTGTGTGTGTGTGTGTGTGTGTGTGTGTGTGTGTGTGTGTGTGTGTGTGTGTGTCCCTCCACGTCCCTGTTACCTCTACAAAATCTAAATAAACAAACAATAAAGAGAAAAAAATGAAAACAACAACACTCAAGTTCATAATTTCTCTCTCTCTCTCTCTCTCTCTCTCTCTCTCTCTCTCTCTCTCTCTCTCTCTCTCTCTCTCTCTCTCTCTCTCTCTCTCTCTCTGTTTCATACTTTTTTTCAGTGTTCAATCAATATAATGAGAGAGAGAGAGAGAGAGAGAGAGAGAGAGAGAGAGAGAGAGAGAGAGAGAGAGAGAGAGAGAGAGAGAGAGAGAGAGAGAGAGAGAGAGAGAGAGAGAGAGAGAGAGAAGGGGGGGGGGTCTGTATAAGATGACTTGCCTTTCTCTACTTTATACACCATCTGGTTGCCCTTTGAACGGATGATGAGTGTGTGTATATGTATGTATGTATGTATGTATGTATGTATGTATGGGGCATGGGGCAACGAGTGACGTAAAAAAAAACAGCTTCCATTGTAAGTAGCGGCCTTTTTTTTTCATTATTGTTTTCTTTTTTTTACGCCCTTGCACTGTCTCCTCTCCTGTAAAAAAAACTAAAAAAAAAAGATAAAGAAAAAAAAATACATGACTCGCTGCGGACCAGGTGAAGAACAGGTGACTCTTAATTAATTTTTCCCACAACAACGCATCGCAAAGTGCTGTCTTGATTTTTTTGTTATGTATTCTAAGATAGTTATTACCTTAAATCCATCCCTCTGTCCCTCTGCTTCTACAGCCTTCTATATTCTCTTATCCTCAGGTGAGTCTTAATTAGTTTTTCGCACAACAACGCATCGCAAAGTGCTTCCTTGATTTTTCGCTCAACAACGCATCGCAAAGTGCTTTCTTAATTTTTTTGTTACGTATTCTAAGATTGCTATTACCTTATATCCATCCCTCTGTCCCTCTGCTTCTACAACCTTCTATATTTTCTTATCCCTTGTCTCCTTCCCTCTCATTGTTGTCACTTTCATTTTCTCTCTCTCGGGGTCTCAGGTGTTTCGGAGTTGCTGATACAGGCGGCTTATATCAGACTCCGCACTCTGCCCTCTCTACTTGCTCCGCCTCTTATAATAATAATAATAATAATAATAATAATAATAATAATAGAAACACAGAAATCTTCACTGGGACGAAAGACGACCTCGACTGTTTCAGCTGCAACGTGACAATTCAAAAGACACATCAAATTTGACTGAGGTGAGCGTCTGCCTGCTCATGCCTGCTCTTGCCTGCCTTCCGTCCAGTGCATGGCTGTGTGGGACCCGTGTGTCTCGTAGAAGCCTCTGGGCATGTGGAGATCGACACGGAGGAAAGAGATCTCTTTTTTATAGTAAAGGAAGAAGCTCAATGGCAAAAGAACAATGAAAAGTCCGCTAGCACTGCTCCTATAAAATTAAATATATAGAGGGGAGTGGCCAAGAGAGGTCAATTTCGAATGGAGAGAACATAAGAACATAAGAACGTAGGAGTCTGCAAGAGGACGGTATTCCTGTACAAGGCAGCTCCTTTGAACCTAAGCTCCCGTGTATCTAACCCCACCTAATATCGCTGTCCATGAATTTATCTAATCTATTTTTGAATGTGACAATTGTATTAGCACCCACCACATGCCTGCTAAGCCTATTCCACTCATCCACCACCCTGTTAGTAAACCAATTTTTGCCTATGTCCCTGTTGAATCTGAATTTATCCAGTTTAAACCCATTACTTCGTGTCCTACCCGGTTCTCTTGGTATACTCCCCTCTTAGCACACAAAGACGTAGGAGAAAGACTAGCCGACCCTCTCAATAGATATAATGCATTATTTTTCACCGTGTCATCTGCTGGAGGGGATCCGTGCAACCCCCACACCTGTATACACACGGATGTGGACAAGCGGCGACTGAGTTCCATATTCTTAAACACACCGGGTTCCCACCACGACTATTTTCCACGGCCACAGAGAAGATTATCCGGGTATTTCAATGGCGGTTTTTCCGTTACTGATGCAGAGGTAGTGTACAGCCATCACTAGGGTCGAGGGACGCGGAACAAATGCATGGCTCCCAACACGTAACGCAGGAGTTAGATGACCCTCCCCTCTCAGCAAACGCAATGCACCACTCTTTTCCGCACAAAAAGAACAACGTCACCATTTCCTCGCATTATCCCGGCGAAGGCGAAGGGAAAAGACTTTCACAGGTGGCTCGGCGGGTCGGCGAAAGATGCCGCGTCTCGTGCCCTTCACGAAGGGTAAACACTGCCCCTGCTGCAGCGCCTCGTGGCCTGACGTGGGCGGCGGTTCCCTCCTGTAAAAGGTCCAAGTATAGAAAGCTCTTAAGTCGCCGTGATGACTGGTGTGGGCGTCTCGGCGGCGAGGCATTATCTTGAGGCATTTGAGGCCGAGTACAGAGATTAGTCATGAGTTATCCACACGTCTGCCTTTCCCTCGGGGTAGCTATGCGGCACACACACACTAACATACTAACACACCCATGCATTTCCAGTGTTTCCCGGCTGACCTTCAACATGTCCGCGGTCCTCCTGGGAAATCCCAATACTTTCTCTTCGGTCCTCCGGAAGTG
>NC_066512.1:26745212-26780212 GCF_024679095.1 Eriocheir sinensis
GTGTTTCCCATGTGGTATTGGTTGCTGGACTTCCACTTCCAAGGTGCATGACTTTACATTTTTCTTCACTGAATTGTAGCAGCCACTTTTTGCTGTATTCCTGTAGCTTGGTGATGTCTTCTTGTAGGAAATCTGCAGTCAAGGGGTTAAGTATACATGTCTGTCTGCCTATCTCTCGAAGCAACACGCCAACCACACCACCGTCACCACCTCTCTTTCTCCTCCCCGCGTCCTTAGTTCTACAACGAGTACTACAGCGGATTGGGCGGCGTGCAAGGCTTCTCGCTGGGGCCCATCCTCTCCCGCCCCAAGAGCCGCGGGAACGTCACCCTCGCCACCACCAACCCCTTCCACGCCCCCCGCATCGTTACCAACTACTTCTCCCACCCTGACGACATACGGGTCTTCCTCAGAGGTGAGTTGATGGCTTATGCAACACATGGATGCGAACAGCGGTCAGACAAATTAAGACCAGACCGCCATACCAAACGAGAAACCACTAAACAAGCGTAACAATGACCATTTAACTCATTCTAAACAAGTATATCTAACCACCACCATATTTTTTTCAAAGTTAGCCCGGTAGCAGCGACGGGCCAAATTTGTGGCTGTACCGTGTAGCAGCGACGGGCCAAATTTGTGGCTGTACCGTGTAGCAGCGACGGGCCAAATTTGTGACTTTACCGTGTAGCAGCGACGGGCCAAATTTGTGACTTTACCGTGTAGCAGCGACGGGACAAATTTGTGACTTTACCATGAAGCAGCGACGGGCCAAATTTGTGACTTTACCATGAAGCAGCGACGGGCCAAATTTGTGGCTTTACCGTGTAGCAGCGACGGGCCAAATTTGTGCCACGATATAAACACCCCAAAAAAAGATGATACATAATCTGATCACAAATGCTTTGATATATATTATGAAATGGTTTGTGTGGGGGGTGATTTTTTCTCATTTTTCTCGCTTAGAGGGACCATTAAGAAACATGATCCCCGCTGCTGCCGGGCTCTAGGGAGGCAGCTCAAGGGCAAAACACACACACACACACACAAAAAAAAAAAAAAAAAAAAAAAGCTCGCTAAACGCTGCTCCGGCAAAATAAAATAAAAAGATCGAGAGGCCAAGAGAGAGGTCAGTTCATCACCAAATAGCCTACCTTCACTTTTCCATTAATTTTAGGCTAACCAAGACCACACGAACTACCACCGACCACTTTACCTCCAGACCAATTAAACAATAAACCACTAGAACGCTTCAAACTTAACCAACTCGCCACCACTACACTTAATCACCAAATACCTTCATCTTCATATTGATTTCAGGCATGAAGTTCGCTTTCGAGATAGCCAACACGCCCGCACCGAGAGACGACTTCGGGGTTCGCTTCAACGAAAAAATACTTCCCAATCCAAACACAGTCAAGACCAAATCCCTTAATTCATCTTCCCAATGATTTCAGGCATGAAGTTCGCATTCGAGATAGCCAACACTCCTGCACTGAGAGACGACTTCGGTGCTCGCTTCTACGACAAAATCCTGCCGGGGTGCGAGCCTTACATTCCCCTCTCCGACGCCTACCTCGAGTGCTACGCGCGGACGCTCACCGGCACGATCTACCATCCCGCGGGCACATGCAAGATGGGGCCGCCCACTGACCCCATGGCCGTGGTGGATCACAGGCTTCGGTAGGCTGATAGGGGCAGGGTAGGTTAGGTTAGGGTAGTAGAATGTTAAGGGGTGGGGTGTAGGGTGTTGATAAGGGGCAGGTAGGGTAGGGTAGGGTAAGGGTAGGATAGGTTAGGGTAGTAGAATGTTAAGGGGTGGGGTGTAGGGTGTTGATAAGGGGCAGGTAGGGTAGGGTAGGGTAGGGTAAGGGTAGGATAGGTTAGGGTAGTAGAATGTTAAGGGGTGGGGTGTAGGGTGTTGATAAGGGGCAGGTAGGGTAGGGTAAGGTTGGGTTGGATTAGACGTAAAAGGGAGGATGTGTGGATACGGGATGCATTATAGAACTTAGGTAAGGTGTGAGATGAGAATGTCTGGAAGATGTGTTGATGTGTGAGTGTGGGGGGATGGGGGGATGTTATGGGCTGTACTCACTGCTAAACGATGTGCCGTAACTACCTCACGAACCGAAACCAAGACCAGCAAGTGTGTGTGTGTGTGTGTGTGTGCCTAACCGCTCTCTGTGCCGGCAGGGTGCGTGGGGTGAACGGCTTGCGGGTGGTGGACGCTTCCATCATGCCGCTCATCACGTCGGGCAACATCAACGCGCCCACCATCATGATCGGGGAGAAGGCCGCCGACATGATCAAGTGGGACTGGGGCGCCTCCTAGCGGCACTCCACGCAACCTCCTCCCGCCAAGCGACTGAATCGACGCGCAGGGATGCCACGTTATCTTACTCAGAGCCTCGTACTTACCAGTTTCTGAGCCATAGCTATTGCCAAAAACCACCAATAATTAACCATTTTAACGATAACAATACATGAAGGCAGTTATTGGGGGTCTAAGGGGCAGTTTTGGGGGTCTAAGGGGCAGTTTTGGGGGTCTAAGGGGCAGTTTTGGGGGTCTAAGGGGCAGTTTTGGGGGTCTAAGGGGCAGTTTTGGGGGTCTAAGGGGCAGTTTTTGGGTCGGAAATCGGCAAACATGGGAGACTGAGTACGACAATCTGGCAACGGTGTCGACGCGTGGTGTTCGTAACGTATTGCAGTACAGTCACCGTGGCCTAAGTCGGTCCAGAAGCCGAGCCCCGCCTCTTCCTAATTAAGCCACGGGGACCGAGTGGTTGGATGACAGGAGATGAAAAGATAAACAGTGTAAGGCCATTGAAAAGCAGAGTGTGTGAATAAGCAGAAGAGAGGGTCAAAAGCGATACCGGTCAAAAGAAGATGAAGGACTCAGGGGTCAATACCTATCACTACGGAGGGAGGGTGAGGGAGCGGGGGGCGGGGCATCAGGACCAACTTAGTGTGCAGTGACTATAGAAGGTGTACACACTCAGGAAATAGTAGCGAATGTATATATATAGCTGGTTCTGATCCTTGCTGACTGCCACCCTACTCTCTCTCTCTCTCTCTCTCTCTCACCTAGGACGAGTGCACAGCAACAAAAGTAATAATAATAATAATGAATGGCTAAATACAGATAGAGTCCCCTTCTGTCTATATAGTGAAGACTTCAAAAGCCGTGACTGGCTGTTACCTGAGCCAATCACGATCAAGACAGTGGCGTGGAGTCGGGTTCGGTCCGCGATGTGGTTCGAACTCTTGGCTTTGAAAATAAATCTCGGGACGCCGCACAACACAGTTCGTATATGGTAAAGACTTAATTAAAAATGGGTCGGCTGGACGCAACAACCTGTAAGTCTTGCTCTGACGTGGCCTTTTGATATATTGTCCTCCATGAACCAGAGTAAAGTTCCGTCACCACTGCTTCTCGCAGCCCCGCCCCGCCCCGCCCTAGGCGGCTCTGCCGGAAGGAAGAGGAGGGTGAAGGAAGCCTCGTCCTTGTCGGCCTAGTATCACTGTGTTTGTATTCTGCAATCATAAGTAGCCAATAGTGTGTGTTAGTGTAATCGTCAATGATTGCTGTGATCCTTGGTATTAAATTATAATGTTTAATGATTTAGTTACACGTGTCAGTAAGTCAGTTTGTAGATCTATCTATCTTTGCTGTGCTGAACGTGTCTCTCTACGTAGCTATCTGTACATATTTTTATTTTGTAAGTACTTTTAAATATGAGTATTTAATTTTTGTATTGCTTGTAGCTTACAAAGTTTTTTTTACAGCAATGTAAAATACATTTAAAAAATGTAAATAGGCTGATGCAATTGTTTTTGTAGCGATGTGTATGCTCGGTTACTGTAGTCCATTCACTTAAGCTGGACCCCCAGCGGCGGCCCGATGCCCGGATTAGACACGAGAGGCAAAGTTTGCTGCCATCACTGGATCAAGCAGGGATTGTACAACTATAGAACAATTTTCAAAAGTCAATAGAACAGAAAATACTAATTAACTGCAGTGAGTACAAGTCAAAGAATAACACCAAATGTGCTTACAACTTTTAAAAATCCTCACTTGTCTTCTGCATCACACTGTGTCGAAAATCTGAAAATACCTTCGTATTCAGAAGGATTTTATGTGCAAGAACAAATGATGTATTCTAAACCTGATTCCAATGTTGCTGTGAATAATGATAATAAGTAAAAAGTGGTACAGCCGACATGTTAAATGTTACTTTCTGACTTATGATCAATGTACATAAATTTTTTCTTGCCTGTGGTCTAATGCTGTAAACACAACTTGCCTATCCTGTGTACCCAGCGAGCTTGAGATGAAAGGACTATAGAAGGCCTGTGAGAACCTAGAGATAAAACCTGTGTGCCAATGTTCCTGGGCAAAGGGTTAAGCAGCGCTGCAGGTTGTGTCCAGCACTGAGTAGCACCCTGCAGTCACTGCTGCCTGTGGTTCGAGTTATTTATTCCTGTGACGATCAGTGAGGAACGAGATGATTGAAAAATGTGGACTGAGTATGTGCTGGTCGTACATACATACATATTACATACTGATGTTCGGCTGACGTTGAGTTTTGTGGACTAATAAACGAGAAGAGTTATCTGAAAACCCCGGGACTCCAAAGACTGAACAATATTAAAGAAAAACAAAATATTAAATGATCCTGAGGAAAATCTATTTTTCCCCACAGTGAATGATGTCGCCGCATCAAGCCAGATTTGCTGCACCATTTTGCCTACATAGAGCAGGTTGATGTCATCTTTGTTAATTTGACTGTGCTGATAAAGTGACGGTGCTCATGTAGTGGAAACCCTTTTGTAAACGTAAAGGCAAAGCTTTGAAAGTGTCCAGCTCATGGCTGGGCACAACAGACTATCACTTACACTTTCTTGTTACCAAAGGCAGCAGTTACCCCTCCCCCTCTCCCCTAGGGATGGTGTCTGCTCTCAGATAACTGCCTCCAGAGCATCAAGTGAAGCCTGGCACACAGTGTCCACCATCGAGCCATTGGTCGGTATAACACTCCTCCTTGAACCAATGTATTGCTGACATCGGTCAGTGCAACACCCCTGGATGAAGCATTATATTTACTGGCTAAAATGAGATTTGAGAGTCCCGTCACTTTTCATCTAACAGATCACTTACAATGTTTTGTACTGACAAATGATACAGCAGCACCCAACAAGGCTTGAATCTGTTCTTATTGTTCCTTTAAACAATATGCAGATTACTTAAAATTTATCAGTATGTGATGAAGCAATGTTAATGGAGCTCAGTTTCCCCACAATTGTGCTGTGTACCCACTGTGTTAAACGATACAAATTAAATGTAGTTATCTGTGTCGACTTTGTTTCATTACATAAAACCATCACTGATATAAAATGAAAGGAGAAAAAGATGAAATACTAGATGATAATGATGACGAAGCCACACACACACACACACACACACACACAGATTGAAGGAGATGAAATTGACGACACTGGAACAAAGAAGGGAGAGAGGAGATCTGATCATGCTGTATAAGTTGGTAAATAAGTTTAATGAGGTGGATAGAGATGATCTCTTCTCAACTGCAAGAATGCAGGGGCTGAGAGGACATGGAAAGAAACTTAATAAAGGAACCTGTTTGAGGGATTTAAAAAAGTAGTTTTCCACATAGAAGTGTTAACACATGGAACAGCTTGTGGGAAGACGTGGTGGAGGCGAGTAGTGTCCAACAAATGAAGGAGAGGCTGGATGAATATAGATATGGAGACAGGACTATTAGAGCTTAGCTTGGGCCCGGTAGACTACAAACAGGTAAATACACACACACTTTTGGTCAGCTAGTGCAAATACAAGATGAAAGGCATACCCTCATCCTCCTTGCTTCCCCATCTGGTATATGCTAAGAGTTTATCATTCTTGCTGTACACTTGAATGGAAGTTTAGCAACACACCCCACCAAGGCAGCAGATAAGAGAACACATCAGGAAAACTTAAAGATGTGCCATGCCAGGAGCTCACAACACACCTGCCACCCACACACACCTGCTACCCCAACTACTAATACTACTGCTACTACTAATGCCACACTCCTCATGCTCAAACTAGGCTTAGACAGTATACTCATTCCAGTAAGTTGGCCATTCATATCAGGAAAACAACTATAGCAGTTTGGGAAGATAGGCTGAGGTATAAATCATGAAAGACATTGTTGTCAAAATAAAGTTTAATTTTCATACTTTATTTTGACAGATTTACACCTAAATAAATATTTCTGAGAACTTATTTTCTATTTTCCTGATATGAGCAATAACTGCAACGGAATATCTTAATACAAAACATGAACTAGGATGATACACTGAAAACAGCAATCATTTTATACCACGTCGATTACAAACACAAAATATCTATGCATTTGTCTCCTACAAGTACGACTATTATTACCACTCCTCTTCTTATGCATAACACATGACATGGGTTGAGACAGTGCCCAAACACACCAACCATTTCAAACTTCTACACTTGGTCTGCATGCACAAGAAGAGTGGCACCACACCCACCAAATGAACTGGGTGATTTCTAAGTCAATGAGACATCCTGATGAGCACAGCAAGCCACTATGGTTGGGGGGTCTGGTGGGGCGACACAAACCACCAAGGGAAGTTTATCAAATCTGGGCACTATTTCACATCATCTTCACTGAATGCCAGGAAGGTAGGGGAAATGAAGGGAACGGGCATTGCAGTGGTGGTGGGGCTACCGTGCTATGGGACAAGTACAACTAACACGACCTTAACGGAGAGAAGTTTCTGGGCCACCAGCACCCCCACCCCTGGAAGTCTCATTGCTGTACATTTAATACGTGATAAATGAGTGAACAAAGCAACTATTTTAGATACCAACATGATCTACAATTCTCTACATACACAAAAGGTCTCACATTCACCGATAAATCATTCATACCCAGTCCAGAGCAGGAGGGCAACCAGGCAGCTCACACGAGGAGGTCCCCGAGAGCTAGCCCAGGACATAGGGACACTGGTAGGCTGGGGCAGGGCAACTGAATGCTTCGGTAAAGAGCGGCTCGTTTTGCAGCACCAAGTTGATCCTGTAGTGGTGAGGTGTTGTGCACGTTACTGGCAGTGGTGATGGTGCAGTATTTGACAAGGTAGCAAGATGATGGAAATGGTGATGACAGTAAGGTGTTGTAGCACTGAGGGTATGCGGCAGTGAAAGGTAGTGGGTGAGGTGCAGCACTTGTGGTGACTAAGTGGTAGTGGCAAGGGAGGTACACTGAGCTGATAACTCACCTCAGCTTGGCCGGCAGGTGTTCGTTCTCCATGATGGCCAGCATGTGGGTGTCGCTGGTGGGGGTGCAGTGCTTCTGCCGGTATGAAACAGGACACTCAAGGAACAAAAATCAAATGGTAGAAGCCTATAGTCAATGTTACATGTTTTGTGGGTGTGGTCTATCCATACTTACCTATGTACCATGACATGAGAACAAATTTGAAAAGGGTGTACCAGTGCCCTGAGCAAAAATATGAGTTCTCGAAGTGCATGGCAGCTTACCTGAGCAATGCGCAGGAAATAGAGTTGCAGAGGGTTGAGGTCCAGCCAAGGCAGCTGTGGCTCAGGGGTGGCAGAGGTGGCGGGAGCTCCCTTCCCTCGCCGTGGCAGCAGCGAGTGCTCTGTGGACGATGGGACACCTGAGACTTTGTGCGGGATGGAGAGATTTATTGCAATATCATCATACCATTACTGCCACCAGCTGTGTTTAAAGAGTACTGAGAACTGAGCACAAGCATGGTCGAAGGAGTAAAAAAATAGATCAAATCAGCCAGTGGATCAATCAGCACGGTACTGACCATAGGCCTCCCAGGCGAGTCTTGCTGCGCCAGAGTCAGCCAGAAATTCATTGAGAGGAAGCCTCCCCAGCTGGCACCACCATGCAAGGAAAGAATGTCACTCATGTTAAATGTGGACATCAACGTAAGCATCTGGTATGTCATCAAAATATATTGGGGAAAAAAGTTAGACCAAAGAAACAAGAGGAGACAATGGTCATCATCAGGGAATCCTTTTCTCCATATAACAGGAATGTTGAAGGGTTGTTGGTAAGACTGTTCAGTTTCAACACCGCTTCCTCTAGTCTCCTGTTATGTACCCTCTGTGTTCCCCATCTCTCCTCTACTGCCACATGTGGACTATTGAAGGACATGGACAGTAAAGAAAATAAAGAATAACACTACTGATGATGGTGGTCATCAAAACCATCTCAGAAGGTGTTGTTGATTAAGAAGTCCACCACAAGCATGCAGAGAAGCAAGGGATATAAAACCATAACAGGCATAGTAGAGAGAAACTTGGAGCAATAATGATAATGTATGAAGACAATACACACGAAATAAGTGGATAATAAGTACCTAGGAACTAAAGGGGTAGAATGCGCCATGCCTGAACTCACCGTAAAATTTGCTGTCAGGCCCGAGGCTGCCGTTAGGCTCTGGGGCGACCGGTACTGGAATGCCAGGCACTCCGACACATTGACAAAGTGGTCAAGGTTGTCCAGCTGATGCCGGTGAGTCCCGTTGTAAAGTGATCCTGCAATAACAATTTTTTTTACAGAAATATAGTTTGAAACTGATTAAGCACAACCCAATCACTCATCGCTGGCCCTGAGACGGCGAGTATTTAGACCACCTCTCCTTGTGACTTAAGAAAACAATGAAGTGTTGAATTTTTCTCTCCCTGCACATTCTGCCTTCCTACCAAACAAGAAGATTAAAGGTGACCTTTCCTCGATTCACTATCTTTTTATTTCTTTTCTTGCAGGCTGCATATACTGTACGTAAGAACATATATAATTAAATCAGACAAATCCTCATGAAATAACAACTGCCGCAATGCTGCCTGTATATAATAGCAAGCCACTCTCTCACTCTGGGAGGAGGCGTTTGGGGTCACCGCCTCACCTGTGCCATCAAAGCCGTGCATTACTTCATGGGCGATCATGTGGCCCACACCGGCATAGTTGATGTAGTCCGGCACGTCCCAGAAGAAGAGTGGAGCCTCCATGGCAGCGTAGGGCATTACTGAGGCATCAACGACCAGGGACCGGGGAGGACAGCACACAGCCACCGGCCATGCATCAGCCAATCATCGCACCAAGGACCGGCCACAAGAGAGCATGGATACCCACCAGAGGCCACGGGTGGGAGTCAGCCAGTCACGGAGAAACCCGAACAGTCATCACAGCCAAGGAAAACAAGATGTGCAAAACTTTAGAAACAAAGAAGAGGTTTTTTGGTCTGTCTGTGTATAAACTATTCTCCATATCTTGTGCTTTAATAAACTACATCCTCATATTCAGTTTTATTCTCCCCTTCCACAGTCTGGTTCCGTAATGGCTTTGCTCTACCCTCTAGGTCTAGGCAACCCTCCAGTGGTAACTACATTTGAGGTGTTAAGTGAAAAAGAGGCGACCAAACCAAGTAGGGCAGTATTCTGTCTGTGGCAACACCCGGCAGCGGCTAAACTCTTGCTGCATCGTGTGGTGCAGCAAGTTAAGGAAAAAGCGACCTTAAAGCTAGAGATTCGTAGGCCAAAAATAGTGATTTTTCCATCAAAATCAGCTGGCGTGGGGTGTGTAGAGTCTGGCAGTTGCTTTAAAACATGATTTGCTCAAAACTATAAAAGTATCTGGTCACCTCTTTACACTATACATCCCATTATGCTTTTGTTTTAGGGATACTCACAAAACTTATTGGAGGCATACAGTGAGATGCCTGCAAAGTTGAAGGGCTTCAGGAAGTGACTCCACCTAAGGAAAAGGACAAGCCATTAACTGTAGGATAAAATGTCAACTTGTGCTTCAGAAAGGACAGGGTTAGGACTAAGAAAGGAGGAGAATATAGATCAAGAATTAATGTTTATTCTTGTGTAGGAGATGAGAGATTGAGAACAAAAGTTAGCTCTAGTTCTTTTATGGAGAAAGACAAGAGATACAAGTGGTGAGGAAGAGAAAGAGGAAGGAAAAGGAAGAGCACAGGGAATTAAAATTTGTTCTTGTGTGGGAGATAAGAGACAGAGAACAAAGGTTAACTCAAGTATGGAGTAGGGAAGTATGGAGGTAGAACTGGTGGTCAACATCAGCATCTGACCTGTAAAGCCATCGAACTGTCATTAACTGTCATTCATAGGGCCGCAAGATGGCGGATACCTGTCAAATGTCAGGTGTTAAGTCAGGTAAGGCTGGTCAGGTCACAGGCCACCTGTGTTTCCGTGGTGTGGAATGATTGTAGTAGACTCATTTTCAGTTCATCTATGAGACCATTAGTATTGCTAATCAAAGCTGTTGCTGAAACCTATTTACATATGAGGTATTGCTAGTCCAGAAAAGGAATGAAGGTAGTGTTGGGAGGCTTCAGTAATGCCCACACACTGACAGAATGCTGGTGAAGAGGAACAAAGAGTAGCTTTGGGAGGAAGCCATGACACAACATGAGCTTTGGGTCTAAGGGAATGAAGGTAGTGTTGGGAGGCTTCAGTAATGCCCACACACTGACAGAATGCTGGTGAAGAGGAACAAAGAGTAGCATTGGGAGGAAGCCATGACACAACATGACCTTTGGGTCTAAGGGAATGAAGGTAGTGTTGGGAGGCTTCAGTAATGCCCACACACTTACAAAATGCTGGTGAAGAGGAACAAAGAGTAGCATTGGGAGGAAGCCATGACACAACATAAGCTTTGGGTCTAAGGGAATGAAGGTAGTGTTGGGAGGCTTCAGTAATGCCCACACACTTACAGGATGCTTGGGGATGAGGGGCGGTCCTGGTACTGCTGGTACATGTGGGAGCGGTAACGTGTCAGCAAAATCATGCAGTTGTCCACGAAGTTTTCACTCAAATCCAGCTGTGGAAACAATGAAGAACACACATCATTATTTATCCTTATTACTAAATGGAGTGAGAACTTACATTTATAACTTTTTACTTTCTTAATGTCATGTAGTGCATCAATTCAGACATTGCTGGCATTGTTTTTGTTTTAGGTCCATATCATCAAACTCTTCGAAGGCTTAATTAGTACTACATCTATTTCAAAAGACTCTCGCAGAAGTTGTCGGGGTTCCCACGGGTGGTTTCCTGAACCTGCCAGTACGTTTGCAAGGCTTCTGCACCGTAAATGGGAAAAACACTCATGAAAACCCAACATAACTTCTCTCTGGGCTTGAAAAGTGTTCATAACAAGAGCCCCGAACATGTGATAATACAAGTGATAATTCCTTGAAGCTCATGAGTCTGTCTTGTATTCATGGCATTTGCTTTGATACACTTTTGCTGTCTGGATCTGCCCATTCCTCAGTGGCATCTTCTTTCCTTGGCATATCTCTGTTCTTTTTAGTTTATATTTTGTGTTCAACCCCTAAGTCTGTCCCTTGTGCTGAAATCAAAATGAGTTAATAAACACTAAACCCACACCTTATTCAAGTCACGGGGTGAGTACAGTGAAGGGTCATGACTCGCCACCTCCCCGCTCATGTCCCTCAGCTTCTTCAGCCATGAGGCAGCTTTTTCCCCCTGCAGGTTGGGCTGGCTCTTCAGCTCCTTCTCGGCTGCCTCCTTGGTGGCCTCCATCATCTTTTCAATCTAATGGAACTCTTTAGGTCAACAAAAATGCACACCTATCGCCTCTAAGTTACAGTGCTAAAATTACTAAAATGAAAAATATAATTACCAAAAAATTACTCAATCTCGAAAATTACCTTTAAATACAGTGACAAATAAGTATCCTAATGAAAGTAGGTCAGCACCAAGACTCTGATCACATCCATCCAGCACATGCACAGCGGAGGCAACTAACAACTGCGGCTAGAGGGGCTATTACACTGGGCAAATTTACCGTGGACCTTCAGTCAAACCACAATTTCCGCTGCCGTTTTTCTCATATTTCCGTGGTTTTCAAACGCGGCCACGATCTTCCAAAGCTTCGGTAGATTTCACCAAAGGACGACGGTATTACTCGCCACCATCATCAGCAGCAATAACAAGAAACAAGAGAACCACGCCAGCGGACATCGTGGTTTGACTGAAGATCCATGGAAAATTTGCCCAGTGTAATAGCCCCTTAAGACATCCTCTACCATGGGCCCTACACACCAACACCCTCCATGTCACATCCTTTACCACAGCCCCACTCAGCTCCCCTGCCTGACAAGCACCCCACACATGCTGCCCCAAACAGCCACCCCTCACCTTCTCCTGCCGTTCCTGGATGCGAGGCAGGCCACTCACGTAGAGGGAGGAGACGAGGTCCCCCAGCAGCTTTGTGCTGGTCTGCAGGCAGTACTCAGGCTTCCCAAGGCCATGCTGCGCTGGCTCCACCAAGTCAGTATAGAGCCTCTCAGCCAGCAGCAGGAGAAGGATGCGTTGCAGCTGAGCAGGTTCTCTGAGTATAACACGAACAACAGTCAAGAGACATGAAGCCTTCCCTGACTTGCAAAGGATAGAGGTGCAGCTAAGTAGCCTTGGTCATTATACTTGTTTCTCGTTTTTTTCTTTGACTGACTTGCCTTGCTGCTGCATGGAGTGACTCATTATTACATGACAACTTTGATCACTTAACAGAAAAATAATTTGATAAGAATCTATAATGTGCCCAAAATTCCAGGTCCCTTGCTACATAAATAATCTTGAGTAAATCTGTGCTAAATTGATGCTTTACTGTACCGTTACATCCATATACATATACTTCAAAGTAATACTCATGTAATGGCCCCGAGACATGGGTAATGACTCCAAAAGGCCTTGAGCCACAGGGATCCCTTGGCTCAACGGTAGAGTGTTCACTTTCCCGTCTCGGAGACCCAGGTTTGAATCCCGATTGGAATGTTTGGAGAAAGACTTATTCAAGTTCTTTGAGAAGGGTTAAAAAAAATACATGACACTTATAGCATAGCAAAACATCTCCATTTTTTTTTTTTAACAACAAAGGAGATGGTTCAAGGGCAACAAAAAGAGTGAAAAAAAGCCCGCTACTTGCCGCTCCCTTAGCAGATAAGAGTAAAGAATAGCCAAAAGAGAGGTCAATTTTGGGTGGAGAGGTGTCTTGATACACTCTTCTTGAAAGAGGTCAAGTTATAGGCAGGAGGAAATACAGACAAAGGAAGGCTGTTCCAGAGTTTACCAGTGTAGGGGATGAAAGAATGGAGATACTGTTTAACTCTTGCATAAGGGGTTTGGACATTATAGGGATGAGCATGAGTAGAAAGTCGTGCGCAGCAGGGCCGCAGGAGGGGGGTAAGCATGCAGTTAGCAAGTTCAGAGGAGCATTCAGCATGAAAATATCTATAGAAGATAGAAAGAGATGCAACATGGCAGCGGAATTTAAGGTGTAGAAGACTATCAGTAAGAGGAGGAGAGCTGATGAGACGAAGAGCCTTAGACTCCTCCTGAGAGCATACTTACTTAAAGTCAATTTCCTCAAATGCAGCGAGCAGTTCCCTCTCAAAGTAGAGGTGGACAATGGTGGTAGCCGGGTCAACAGGGCGGCCCAGCAGCGCCTCCACCAGTATCACCCACTCCACCTGGCACAGAGAGGGACAACTCAGGCATGGCCACTCTGAATCTTTCTGCCTTTTCCCTTCAGTTCCCTTAACAATACAGGAGACTCGCCAAGTATAGAACAAGACAATATGGGAAAAAAGGCAGCAATATCCCACTCCCCACAAAAGAGACAGAGAGCAGCTGTAAAGCACGGTCAGGTTTAAGTTACGGTGTTACAAGGCTGCCGTCAGGAGGGGAGGTCAGGTCAATACCACATTTACACTGTGAATGCCATTGCAATAAATACATTAAAAAAAGATCTGATAAACTCATGAACAGTGAGATTACGTGGGGTTAGGTTTACCTGACCTGCCTTTCATAGACCTACTGGAGTTTCATTGTCTCCTTATGTTTTATGTTCTTATGTACACTCATTACATTAAATAATACATCACTGCTGTCTTCACTCCCATCTACTTCCATTCCTGCAATACTCACCTTGAAATTGGGAAACATAAACTTCTGCTCAATATATGACAACGGAACCTTCTTATAATTCTTTTTGAGATGTCCGTCTCGAAGGTCAGGTTTTCTGGGCAGAATCTGAAAACAAAATGACGGTATTAATGTAGATGCAAATATGTCAATATTAGATGTATGTATCTATGCATGCAGACTTCACTAAATGAAAAATCAAATCAAACCATGTCCCAATCCAACAGTGCTTATCCTTACATTGTACAGGTCCCCAAGGAGAAACTCTGTGTCCATCAGGTTATCAACGAACAGCCCTTCAGGCTTAAGGCTGGTGTAATTGAAGTGGTGCATCAGACCCAGCCCCTCCACGGCCTGGCGCATCTGAAGTAGCCTGACCTGCAGACCCTTGCCTCTCCCCTGCATGCAAACAACCAGGTGTGAGAAATAAGGAAAAAAGAAGCCATGCATTAGTTTTTCAAGGTAAAGGAGCCATGACAAGCAAAAAGAAGCATACTCATAACACATAACTCCCTTCCTAAAAAGATTGATCAAACTCAGTGACACAGGCTTGCAAGTTACTCTGAGGCTCTCTGTTGTGTGGACTGATGCAAGGTCTGCCAGCGGTGTGAATGCATTTACGCCAACTAACGGACACTGACCCCACACCTAACCACCACCTTTACATTAATACACCGACATCTCACCTCCTACTTGATCAACTGTTCTTCTGTTGTCATATACATATGCTACTAACCTTCAAACCTCCCAGAAATCAACAATTAAGAGTGTAGAGATCAAAACAATTGCAAAAATAGCCATAAAATTTACCCAAACACTACCTCCATAACAACTAACAAAGGAGCTGTCTTGTACAGGCCTACCGGCTTCTTGCAGACTCCTATGTTCTTATGTACTCAGACAACTACTAACACTACCCCCACAACTACTAACACAGCTCCCACAACTACTGTCACTACCTCCACAACTACTAACACAGCTCCCACAACTACTGTCACTACCTCCACAACTAATAATACTACCCCAACAGCTAAGAGCATCGGTCAGGCTGGGATCACCGCTGCGGGCATCGGTCAGATTTTGCCGCCAAAATCCAACGTATTCCCTAGCTGGTCCGCAAATTATTCTGTTAAGCAGAAATTGGATGTTTTATAGCAATGAAAAATATATTAATGGTAACACGAAATTATTTAGTATAATAAGATGTAATATTTTTGAGTCCATGGTGCGTAGCAAATAATAATAATATATTCGTATTCTCTGGTAATACGTCACTAGTCAACTACTGCCGTATGTGTACGAGACAGGACACTGGGCTGGACGCACGGGCCCTGCCACAAACCCTCAAGCCTCAACTCATAAGGATCGCCAGCCCTGCACACAGAAGCACTGCTGTCTGCTGCCTATGTGTACATGTGTCTTTTTTCTTGTTATCCATACTCTTTAATTCTTCTGACAGGTGGCCTATGAATAACAATTCTAGTTATAGTACAGCAAATAGTGTATATTCGTATAAGTAAACAAAGGCACTTTTATTCTAATACTACCCCGACAACTACTAACACAACCTTCACAACTATTTACCCCAACAGCTAACAAACACTACTCTCATGACTACAACACTATCCCCACAACTACTAACACTTTACCCCCCAACTGATACAAACACTACCCCCACAACTACTGCACTACCCCCAAAACTACTGACAAAACACCCACAGCTATTATCAATAGCCTCACAACTACTAACAATACCCTCTTAACTACTAACACTACCTCCACAACTACCAACACTACCTCCACAACTACCAGCACTACCTCCACAACTACAGGTAACTCTCGATTTACGCGAGTATTGTGTCCTTGAAGAGGTCGCGTAAATCAAAAACAATGTAAATCAAACAAGAGGTAGGTTTCTATCGAAAAATAAATATTCACTTCATTCAGGAGAGAGAGAGAGAGAGAGAGAGAGAGAGAGAGAGAGAGAGAGAGAGAGAGAGAGAGAGAGAGAGAGAGAGAGAGAGAATATCCATATCACCGAGATATCCACTCAGGCACTCAGTCTCAGCCTCACTCGTGTGAGGAAGAAATGAGGGGCACCATGAGCGACTGGCTAGTATTAGTACCGGTACCGAGCAGTCTGGTACCAGTACTGTACCATATCGCTGGTACCGTTAGTACCCGTACTGGTACCGGTACCTGCCCACCCCTATCGTTGAGTAGCGTGGCAGTGTGGGTACTGTATTGTTCAAGTGGCGCACGGGAAGAACTGAGCTCAGCTGTGGGCGCCGTGTGATTCCAGTTGCGTGAGACATCTGGTGGCCACTCCATCAAATATCGCGTATAAGTGAAAAAAACGTGTAAATTAAACATTTATTTGGATTTTGGACCCGCGTTATTTAAAAAACGCGTAAACCAAACTCGCATAAATCGAGAGTTACCTGTACCAACACTACTCTTACAACTACTAACACTACCCTATAACTAACAAACACTACCCCATAATTAGCACAAACACTACCCCCACAATCAACACTAACATTAACACTAAACTCACCATACATTCGCAGTAATTTTCATAATCATTGTTCACGTCATACGAGGAGGAATTTGAGTGAAGAGCCTCGTCCATTCTGCTGAGGTGCTCCCCATAACACACAGCCCTTCCCAGGTTCTCACTGAAGGGGGACAGCAGCACCGGGGGAGTCAGCATCAGCACAAACTCGTCAGCACCGTCATCTGACACATCCAGCAGCAGGTCGAAAAACGGAGCGCTGAGGAAGGAGAGGTTGTGATGTTGGGGAGAAGCATTTCATAAACTCAATCTGGTGTCGGAAAACATAAACGTCTGCTCAAGATACGACAATGGAACCACTTTATCTGGCACACCCAGCAACAGGTCAAAGAATGCAGCACTGAGAAAGGAGGTAGAAAATTCCCATGGAGGCAGTTTATAGACTCAAATTGGTATCAAGAAACATAATCTTCTGCTCAAGATATGCAAGGGAACCACGTATAAATCTGACACATCCAGCAGAAGCTCAAAAAATGGAATGCTGAGGAAGGAGAGGCTGACATTTTCCCAGGGATGCAGTTCATATAGATACCTCGTAACCTTCTCTGGAATAGCAGAATACAGAATACAGAAAGAAAGAAATCACCAATCATATGTTAAGCCTTCGTGATCAGCATAAAAAAATCATAAATGCCTTGTTTTGTATCTGCTATTATACCTCTAAGGAAGGAGAGGCTGAAATTTTCCAGGGATGCAATTCATAAACTCAGCCTCGTAAACTTCTATGGAATGGTGTATGGACGGAAAGAAAACACGAATCACATTTTAACACGTATTCTTGTACGTATTCGCACCTCAGTTCACTTGTTTGAAAAGCCTCTCATATAAGTTGCTGGACATTCCATGGTCTTTTGTGATGCTAGTGATAGTTGTACACGACTTCTGTGCCATGTACGGAAAAACCACCTTTGGAAAACCCAGTTAATCTTCTCTGTGATCATGGAAAATAGTCATCATGGGAGCCCAACACGTTTAAAAGTATGGCCCTTTGTCACAAACCATACATAGAGAATGCAGAAAAGAATAACACTTACAAGTGAATCTTCATCATCCCGATTAAGATCCTGGTGATGTTGACGTTCGAGTCTAACACGTGCCCGGAGCTACCTGGCGTGTTGGGGTCAGAGGGGCTATACACGGCATCAAAAACAGCTTTGACTTGGGCCAGCCAGGTGCTTGTGTTGCGGCTCTCCGTCTCGGCCGAGGTGCAGCTGTTGTAGAACACTTTGAGGACGCCCAGCTGGGGGTCATCCTCCGACAGGCCCTTGATGAGATCTGTGTGTGAGTGGGACATGAAGTGTGAGAGTATGATATGAAGAACCATTACTTCAAGGAACACACACACACACACACACACACACACACATACGGCCCAGCAGCTCAGGGGTAGAGTGTCTGGCTCACAACCAGAAAGACCGGGGTTCAAATCCCCGGCAGGGTGAAGATAAGGTGGGTTTATCTTCTTTCATGTGTAGCCCCTGTTCACCTAGCAGTGAGTAGGTACGCGACGTCAGGCAAGGAGTTGTGACCTCGTTGTCGCGGTGTGTTGTGTGTGTGGTCTCAGCCCTACCCAAAGATCGGTCACCGAGCTCTGAGCTCCTTCCATAGGGGAACGGCTGGCTGTCTCGCGAGAGACCCGCAGCAGACCAAGAGGTGAATTACACACACACACACATACAAACAAAGACACCCCTCTTATCCCCCCACACTCACCCAGAATCAGGTGTCGTGTCACCATAAGCTGGCTCTCGGGTGCAAGGAAGAGGTCATCGGTCACCCCGCCACATGCGTACTGATAGAAGTCCTGCAGCACACAGACAGGGACATCACATACCAAGGAATAGAAAGAAAGGAAAAGCAGGTCAAAATAATAGAAAAATGTAAGGAAGCCCAAAAACTTTCTTATAGAAATATAAATAAGAAAATAAGGAAAAAAGAAGCTGTGAATACAATCAAAGTGGGTGACCAAGTCTATGTGGATACATACAAAGGATATACTATGTGAAATACTAAATGAAACCTTTCAGAAAGTGTTTACCCAAGAGACAGAATTTGAAGAGAGGAATGAAGAGGAATGTGCAATAGCCCTAGAGGAGGAGGTGGAGTAGAAGTAGTTGGTGTTGTAGTTGTTTCTTGTTGTGGCAGTGATGGGTAATGCAAGTAGTTGATCCAATTCTCAAATAGAATCTCCCACTTGACACCCTGAGGAGGGGTTTCAACTGTCAGGGGAGGGACAGTGGAGGCATCAAGGAGGAATTTTGATCTTAGGAGGAACTGGGGATAAGTGTAGAGACAAGTGTACCAGTGTGCATTCCTTAATACACATGACAATGAATTCATACTTCACCAGTACGTAACGAAAAGCTGAGAAGGGAATAAAATACCAGAATAGATAATAGCGGAATAACAAATGATACAAAAGAGCAGTTAAAAGAGATATTGATCAGTACATCCATGGAGCTTCACCTCGCACGGGCTGGTCCCAGAATGGTCCATCAGGTCCAGGATGCGCGCCGCCAGGGTCTTGCAGGCAGGTGACATGCACACATCCTCGGCTGAAAAGGGACCACGGACAGCTTAGTGCTCCATATTCTCTTTTTATTATAGTAAAGGAAGCAACTCAAGGGCAACAAAATGAAAGTGTAGAAAAAAAAGTTTGCTAATCACTGCTCCTATAAAAGAGTAAAGTAAGGAGTGGCCAAGAGAGAGGTCAATTGCAGGTGGAGAGGTGTCTTGATACACTCCTCTGAAAGAGATCAAGTTATGGGCAGGAAGAAATACAGACAGAGGAAGGCTGTTCCAGAGTTTACCAGTGTAAGGAATGAAAGAGTGAAGATGCTGGTTGACTCTTGCATAAAGGGTTTGGACAGTATAGCGATGAGCTAGTGTAGAATGTAGAGTGCAGCGGGGCTGTGGGAGGCGGGGAGGCATGCAGTTATTATAACAAGTTCAAAAGAGCAGTCACCATGAAAATATCGATAGAAGATAAAGGCAACATGGCAGCAGAATTTAAGAAATAGAAGACTGTCACTAAGAGGGGAGCTGATGAGATGAAGAGCCTTAGATTCTACTCTGTCCAAGAGAGCTACCTGTGTGAGTGGAGCCCCCCTACACATGAGATGCATACTGTATATGAGGGTTGACAAGGCCCCTGTATATGGAAAGCATCTGTGCGGGGGAGAAGAAGTGGTGATGATACAGAACGCCCAACCTCGAGGAAGCTGGATGTTTATTGTAGAAGGTGACAGGTAAGTCTTATTGAAGAATAGGGGATAGATGTTTGGAAGATCAGTTTGGCCTGATCAGCAATGACAGGAAGGTCTGAGGTTCAGCGTTCTGCAGCCTCCTGCCTGGAATCATGTAGTTCCTGTTGGGAGGGTCTTCTATCAAAAGATGTTGAGTAGTGCAGAGTAGGGTCATTGGCATACGAGTGGATAGGACAGTTTGTTTTAGAAAGAAGATCATCAGTGAACAACAGACAGCTGAGACAGAACAGCCTGAAAGGAAACTGGAGATGAAAGTACGACAGGTCTATCAGAGGCTTGGGGTTAAATAGTTGGTAATAGTTGTTGGAAGTACACATGAGGATCTTAATACTAAACACAAAGGGTTCTCTTAGGGTCGCAACAGATGGCAATAGATGTCGGAATACACATGACGATATTAATACTATACACAAAAGGTCCTCTTGAGGTCGCAACGGATGGCAATAGATGTCAGAAGTACATGTGACGATATGAATACTAAATACAAAGGGATCCCTCGGGGGCACAATAAATGACAACAGATGGAAGAAGTACACATTAATACTAGTACCTTCTCCTCTGTTGTCATATATGTACACGTCTGCTACTAGCCTTCAAACCTCTCGGAAAACCATGGAAAAGAGTGGAAAGATCAAAACAAGCATGAAAACAGCGATAATGTTAAAGTCTGAAGATAATACCATTTCCTCCCTCGGTAATATTTTTGAGTCTTGTCAGTAAAGAGACTAAAAACTACCTTACTTACATTCTGAAGAGGTCGCAGGAGTGGGACAGGCGGCAGCAGTGACTGGGGGTTCAGGCTGTGGGGAGGTCATGGAAGACGAGGATGTGGAGGAGGAGGACGGAGTGGATGAAGACGAAGTGGAGGTCAAGTCCATGGAGGTACTGCTGAGGTCTGAGGTGGTAGCTGGGATGGTAGTCAAGGCTTCTGCTGAGGGGGATGTGGTGCTGAGAGGTGCTGAGCTGGTCTGAGTGTTGGTAAGGGGTGATGTGGACTCTAATGTACTGTTAGAGGAGTCTGTTGAAGTGGTAGTAGTTGTAGTGGTAGCTGTGGTAGTGGACGTAGGAGGGGGAGGAGGTGGTGTAGTAGCAGTAGTAGTTGTAGTGGTAGCTGTAGTAGTGGACGTAGGAGGGGGAGGAGGTGGTGTAGTGGTAGTTGGAGTAGTGGTTGTCTCTTGTGTTGTGGTTGTAGTGGGTGATGTTGTTAGTAGTGGTGGTAGTGTTGTAGCAGACGATTCAGTGGTTGAACTTATAGGTGTTGTTACTGCTGTTGTTGCTGTTGTTGTTAGTGTTGTTGAATGCATTTGGACCGGAGTTCGTTCAGTGGCTGTTGTGGTTGTTTCTCTACTTTGTGTTGTGGTGTTGGTGGCCCCCGATTCGGTATATACAGCAGGTGTTGTAGTTGTTGTAGTGGTTTTAGTGGTGGAAGAGGGTACTGTTGATGATGTGGTTGTTGTTGGTAGTGGTGGAGGTGGTTGAGTGCTGGTGGTTGATGGAGTGGTTGAAGGTGTTGATGGCTGTGTGGAAGTAGCAGGAGGAGTGGTAGTGGTAGTAGTGAGGGTGGGGGTTGGGGTAGTAGTAGTAGTAGTAGTAGCAGCAGTAGTAGTAGTAGTAGCAGCAGCAGTAGTAGTAGTAGTAGCAGCAGTAGTAGTAGTAGCACCAGTAGTACTAGTAGTAGTTGTTCTTGTAGTGGTGGTGGTGGTGGTGGTAGGTGGTGGTTCGTCGGTCAACACATCGTCACCCGTCAAAGGCCTGCTTTTCGCATTCTGTGGGAAGCAAAATAAAAAAAAATATATATATAAATGAAGTGGTTGGAATATGCTAGGGTCCCAACCTTGAGATCCCAAGTTCGATTCCTAGGCGGATTGGAGACGGCAGTGAATGCAGGATACAGGTGTACCAGTCTGTATTCCCCCCTGTCTGAGATTCCCCCAGGGGAAATTCTGGCCCAGGATAGATCTCCTCCAGGGGGAATTTTGACCCAGAATAATATTCCCCCCTCCTGGCTAATAATCCCCCTCCCCTCACACACACACGTACACATGACCACCAGATCACGAAACAAGTCAAACAATTAAATAAACTAAACCCTAATTTAAGGCGGCTTTAAGGGGCTATCGCACTGGGCTATGTTTCCTCCGACATCCTAACGCCAACCTCCGATTTCAGCCGGTACCGCCGACCTCTCCTGGCACACACGTTTGTTACGTTTACCTCCAGCTCCCGCAACAATGGCCGACCTCTTCAGGACGACGAGCCTTCGAGAAAGAAGATTTGTCGCGCAGCGCCTTTACTTCTTCACTAATTAATGTAAAGGAGAGGCATGTGTGTGGCAGGCAGCAGTAGTTAAAAGGGAGAGAGTTGAGGTTTGTTAATGTTAAGAGGTCAACTACTGAACTCTTGTGTTGTTCCTATCTGTTCTTTTTTTTTTTTTTTTTTTTTTCTTCTTCATCATTTATATTCTATTGCGTCTGCAAGAAATAAAATCACTATGGCAAACCAAACTGTTTTCAACACAATCTCAACAAACACAGTTGATGTCAACTTTCCCTCATCTCCAACAAATCGGTTCCTTCGGCTGCAGCTAGCTCTTTGCTCCGGTCGGCGGCCGCTGGAAAAGTGTGGAGTGCGGGACCGTCGATTAACTGGTTGTTGGAGGAAAACTTGCCCACCTGGCAATTCCTGGGCGGCAATACAGCCGCGACGATCTAACGGCTAGACCGGCTGGGTGCTCTCGGGAGCAAGTATTACCTTTACACGTGAGAGGAGCCGCCGGGAGCATCAACACGTTGTTGTTGTTGATTTGTCCTCCTAGAGGAGGGCACGGGTTGGTGAGCCCGTCAGAGGATGTCGTCAGTTTTCAGAGTTTATCAAGGAGGTGGGAATTCTGACGTAAACTGCTAGTAAAGGCAAGGGCATGAATTCATCCCAGACACCCCAAAAGGCTACTGCCATATCTTAAAACCACAATGATTTTGGTCCATTAGCCTAATATTGTAGAAATACTTTAAGTAAACGAGTTTTATCATCAGTAGTATTGATTGATTGTTTATTGTTGCATTTAACAACAAAGGAGAAGGGAGGAACATGCCATCCCAACCCCCAGGCATTACAGAGTGTGATTATATCATACACGAAAATAGTCGTTCCTTACCTCCTTCGATATCTGGCAAAGAGATAAACATTTCTCGTAACGTTGCTGCCACTCTCTCAAAAATTGTTTTGCGCAGACTCAGCTTCTCATACAGCTTATCTTGTGGGTCCCACAAGTATCTGTGCTGCCTCACTTCTTCTGGTAATGCCACCTCGGCCTCCCGGCTCCAAATCTTGTTGTCTGTATGTCATTTATTGTTTTATTGGCGCCGACATGTTGTACTCAGCCGCCAGTCGGCAATACAAGACGGACACGGTCTGCTGCAGAGAACTTGCCGCGAGAAGGGCTCCCAGACCCAGACCCAGACCAAAAATGCTGCCGAGCCTGTATTGCCAGCCGCGAACTGCCAGGTGTAAAGCCGCCTAAGGCCCCTAAGAAATAGCCTACCGGCGCTATTAGCTGGCGATCAGGAGTGACAGAGCGTGACCAGACCATGGTGGATGACAACTTGATTAATCTAAGGCGCAAAACAGGTGGAGTGAACGACTTGAATGTTGAGACGCAAACCCCGCAGACATTTAGATTAATAGTAAAAGGTAAAGTGTGTGTGTGTGTGTGTGTGTGTGTGTGTGTGTGTGTGTGTGTGCGGCTTTATCTCGACTCATATACGCTCATAGAACACCTGATAAACGCACGTCCTGTCACTCTACCTTATTTAGAGTGGACCTTTAACAGAGAGAGAGAGAGAGAGAGAGAGAGAGAGAGAGAGAGAGAGAGAGAGAGAGAGAGAGAGAGAGAGAGAAATTTAATAGTAAGAATGTGTTTTAGAATTGTCTCCCTCCTCCTTCGCCCTCTAACAATAATAATAATAATAATAATAATAATAATAATAATAATAATAATAATAATAATAATAATAATAATAATAATAATAATAATAAACGGTTTATTGTACGAGGAACCAAGCAGCCCTAGAGCTGAAAATATACATCAGTGGAAGATGAAATGAAATGAATGAAACCACTGAACAAAATAATATGATAGATGCATAAAGGTATATAGGGGATGACTTATAATGATAATATAAAAAAAGACATCAGCCACAGTAATGAAGAGTAATAACACACACACACACACACACACACACACACACACACACACACACACACACACACACACACACACACACACACACACACACACACACACACACGCCCTACCTGTGCGTATTGGCTTCCAGCAGGCGTCGATAAGGGCAGGAGGCACAGGATGATGATGATGGCGATGAAGACCAGGGCGAGGATCACAAGAACCCCGGTGGTCCGCGTTCGAGCCCCGGCCATGATTCTTCTTCCTCCTGTTGGTGATGGTGATGGTGATGGTGATGGTGGTGTGTGTGTGTGTGTGTGTGTGTGTGTTTTCGATCACTCACGAACCGATTCAGTTTTTTTTTTTTTTTTTTAGTATAGGAATTATATTTATTTGTTTGCTTACTCTTACGACAAAACAATAGTCATTTGTTTGTTTGTTTTCTACTTAATCTCGCAAAAAAAAAAACACGAGTAATCTTAATTGATAAATGTAGCTACTACCTAGGTGATGAAATACAATGATGACCCATAAAAGTAGTAAAAAATAATAAACAGATAGACGAATAGAGAGATAGATAGATAGATAGACAGAACAGGTTATAAATCATCAATATTCCAAAACATTATTAAAATAAAGACTGACGCAAATCACAATAGAATGAATAGACAGACGAATAGATACAAAGAAAGAGAGAAAGATAGACCTTAATAGATAGACGAATACAATAGATAAAGATAAAAGGATAGACAGAGAAGGCTATACTTAACTGATATACCAAGAGGTTAATAAAATACAGACTGACTTAAACCACACAACAGAATGAATAGATAGATAGATAAATATATAGACAGAAAGATGGACATGTAGATAGATATTTCAACCGTCAAATAAATAAATAAAAAAGTAAATTAAACTATAAAAACAAACTGTCACGCAAATCAAATGAGTATATTAAAAAAAAAAGTGTACATAAACAGGATAATCATATGTGTGTGTGTGTGTATGTGTGTGTGTGTGTGTGTGTGTGTGTGTGTGTGTGTGTGTGTGTGTGTGTGTGTGTGTGTGTGTGTGTGTGTGTGTGTGTGTATTCCTAGTTTACCCTTTTCTTTAGCCTCTGGTCAATTCTCTTTGTCACAAAATAAAAATAAGCATGACCTGACCTGACCTGACCTGTACTAACCGTGGGAGGTGAGGGGCGAGGGTTGGGCCGGGCAGAGGAACAGAGGGGTGAGGTGAGGTGAAGCAGGTCTTGTGTGGTCGCTGACAGATCACCAACTGAAGATTTTTTTTTATCAACTTTCTGGCTTTTACGAAATCATCTCCTGTCTGTCTGCCCCCCCCCCCCCCTCTCTCTCTCTCTCTCTCTCTCTCTAGTGGTGTCCCTCAGGGCTAGGTACTTGGCGCAGTGCTGTTCATCATTTACATCAACGATGTTGACGTTAGAGTCAATAATTTCATTAGTAAATTTGCAGACGACACCAAGATTGGTAACTCGGTTGTCACTGACGAAGACATACAAAACCTCCAAGAAGATCTGCATAAAAAAGCCAGGTTCTTCAGCTTGGAACAGGAGATAAGAGGTTCGATTACGAAATGCGTGGCCTTAAACTCAACGGCGTTCAATGCGTCAAGAACCTGGGTGTCAAAATCACGTCAGACCTCAAATTCTCACAGCAATGCATTGACGCAACAAACAATAAATAATCTCGACCGACACTTCCTTCAACTTAATATTTACTAAAGTAGAAATGCAAAGTTTTGGTGCCATCTGATTAATATTAATTCACTTAGGTTTAAGGAAAGATGATCTAGGCTGGACCAGTGGGTCTGTGTGGTCTGAATTTCTATGTAAATCTATGTAAATCTCCCTATTCCTTCTCTTCCTCTACTCTCACCCTTCACCTACTTCTGCTCCCTCCTTCCCCACTCCCCCCTTCCTTTGTCTCCCTCTTCTGTCTATCTCCCAAAACATGTTACTTTAAACCTACTCCCTCTCACCCCCTCCTTCCCTTACCCTTCACCACCTCCCCCTCCCTTTGCCCCCCCTCTGCACCCATTCCCCTCCTTTCTCTGACGCACCTGGCTCCCCATATCTTACCTAAGCATCCTTTCCCCCCTTCCCCCCCTCACTCCCCCCTCCTCCCTGACCCAGAAAGAGGAATCAGGTGTTATATTTTGTAAGGAGTGACAAGCGTGTGAGCGGATGTGTCCAGTACGCTGATAAGAACACCTGTTTAACGCTACGCCATTGATTCTCACCACCATCATCAACACCATCACCATCACCATTATCGCCAGCATCATCACCACCACTCCCATCACTATCATCAACATCACCATCACCCTCACCACCATCTCCATTATCGCCAGCATCATCACCACCTTTCCCATCATCATTAACTCCACCACCAGCATCACCATCGCTATCATCATCACCACCATCACTATCATCATCACTATAGTAAGTTTCATTCCGTCTGTCCACTCGCGAACGTAGATGTGGCACCTGCGCATTGTTAGTTCGTGATTGCGTGAAGATCAACTTTAAATTTTCAGTGATATATTTGAATGTTCGTGTATACAACAAAAATCAAGCCCTCTTATATGAGCCGCAAACATATGCCGATTTGCATTGCTAATCTACCATAAAAGCACACGAAAAAAAAACTTGTATATCAAACAGTATATATAGTCTGCTCATACTTGAACGATTTACCGATCTAACCTTTCAGATAACCATATTTCATCTCATTCAGGTATGTAACGTGACAGCCGACTCTGACAGTGTCTATACATAAGGAATTTTGATGTGTTGCATATGTAAATAACATGGTTAGCCTAATATTCGAAATAGCCAAGAATTGCATTCAACTTATATATTATTTCATGTTATTTCTATTATTAATCGTTATTTACATATAGTAAATTATCAAAATACCCTTTATTTACACTTGCAGAGCCAGATGTCTTTTAATAAACTTGAAATGAGCTATCAATCAATGAATTTGAAAAAGCATAGATCGTTCGAGTATGGTGTGACTATGTTGTTTGATACAAGTTTGTCTTTTCGTGTGCTTGTGTGTTAGATTATATGTAATTATCGATGCAAACGACAGAGTTGTTTTTTGTATACATCAACATTCAAGAATATATTATTAAAAAATAAGCTTGAATGTCCATCACAACAATTGATTTTCACACATTCACGAACTAGAAATGCGCAGGTGCCACATCCATCAAAATCCCCGCTGCGTTGGTGGACAGATGAAAATAAAACAGACTACACCATCACCCTCACCATCATCGCCATAAAGGCAATTAAGAGATTAGCAAGGCAGTTAAATCTTCTTTGATGTCTTGGCGCCAGCTGCACTTCTGGTGATCTGGGATTCTTTGAAGGGGTGTGTGTAGTTGTGTGTGTAGTAGTCAGTTTGTGTACATATATGTGTGTGTGGGTGGGGGGGTATCTCTCTCTCTCTCTCTCTCTCTCTCTCTCTCTCTCTCACACACACACACACACACACACACACACACACACACACACACACACACAAAGTAACAACGTAAAAGTGTAAAAGTCCATTGAAAAGAAGAGAGAGAGAGAGAGAGAGAGAGAGAGAGAGAGAGAGAGAGAGAGAGAGAGAGAGAGAGAGAGAGAGAGAGAGAGAGGAGGAAAAGGTGCAGCGTTCTCGGTATCGGGAATACAAGATGCGCATGATCGTCTTCCTCCATATCGAGAACACAAGCCGCCGATGGCAAAATTCTCGAGATCGATGATAAAATTGCCGAAATAAACGCTCGTGTAACCCGGCCTTAATATACACAACCAGAGGACACGTGTCTCTTACCTTCTTTAGCAACATCAGAGGGGGAAGTAGGGGGGGCGGGACAGCTGGAGTGGTGGTGGTGGTAGTGGTGGTAGTGGTGATGGTGGTAGTGGTTAACCCTTTAGACTCCTTGGTAGTGTTGATGGTGTTGTTGTTGTTGGTGGTGGTGGTGATGGTGGTAGTGGTTAACCCTTTAGACTCCTTGGTAGTGTTGATGCTGTTGTTGTTGTTGGTGGTGGTGGTGGTGCTGGTGGTGGTGATGGTGGTAGTGGTTAACCCTTTAGACTCCTTGGTAGTGTTGATGCTGTTGTTGTTGGTGGTGGTAGTGGTGATGGTGGTAGTGGTTAACCCTTTAGACTCCTTGGTAGTGTTGATGGTGTTGTTGTTGGTGGTGGTGGTAGTGGTGATGGTGGTGATGGTGGTAGTGGTTAACCCTTTAGACTCCTTGGTAGTGTTGATGCTGTTGTTGTTGTTGGTGGTGGTGGTGGTGGTGGGCCTGACGGTGGCGCTAAAGAGCAGGGCGAACATCATAAGCATCCCGCTGGTCCACGTTCGAGCCCCGGCCATGCCTATTCCTCCTCCTTCTCCTGTTGCTGCTGCTGATGATGATGCTGTGGGAGAAGGCGTGTGTGCGTGTGTTTGTTAGATGATTCATGGATGGACTGATTTATTTATTTAAAGAATGTTATTTATTTGTTAACTTAATCTGAGAGAGAGAGAGAGAGAGAGAGAGAGAGAGAGAGAGAGAGAGAGAGAGAGAGAGAGAGAGAGAGAGAGAGAGAGAGAGAGAGAGAGAGAGAGAGAGAGAGAGAGAGAGACTTAAATTGACAATGGTAGGTGGTTAGGTTTACAGGAGCTGTGTGTGTGTGTGTGTGTGTGTGTGTGTGTGTGTGTGTGTGTGGCTGCTTGCAGGCTATTACTGTTATTGTGTTTGCGAATTTACAGTCCACACACACACACACACACACACACACACACACACACACACACACACACACACACACACACAAAGATAAATATATCGTTAGACAGACAGACAGACACAAAGGCATATATGGGTAGGTAGATAGATAGATAGATAGATAGATAGATAAATATAAATACGGACAGATGGACAGATAGCCATACTTGAACACATGTAAATAAATATAGATAAACAGATAGGTAGATAGACAGACATAGATGAATTAATAGATAAACAGATGAATAGATAGATAAAGTTTACAAGCCAAACACACACACACACACACACACACACACACACACACACACACACACACACACAAACACACACACAGCTCACGCACGCACACACAAACAAACACAACACACCTTCGTGGCCGCAAGGTGCAATCAGAGCGAGACTTGCAGGTGTGTGAGCGAGCAGGTAACAGGTAACTGCTCTCCTCCCCCTCCCCCTCCCCCTCCTCCTCCTCCACAATGAACTACTCGAGAGAGTACAGTGACGCGCAATGAAAATAATACCATCATTGAGAACGCAACCTTACGAAGAAAAACTCAAGCGACTCAAACTCTTCATGTTGGAAAAGAGACGACTGCGCGGAGACCTGATATAAGTCTTCAAGTACCTGATAAGTTCAGCAATGTTGATCACTCCAAACTCTTCACGCTACAAACTAACCCGCGAACAAAGAAACAACGGTAAAACAATTTAAGCCAAGCGATGCATTACGGATATCGGCAGGAGTTATTTTTCGAACAGAGTCGTCCGCCAATGGAACAGCCTTCCTGCAGGGGTGGTTAGTGCGGAAACAATCAACTCCTTTAAGAATCACATTGGCCGTCACTTTGCTGCGTCGGCAGTGAACTAAACGTTCCCACGAGTACGTACAGAAGTGCTTCAATCCTTCCCGCAAGCCACTCCTGTGGCTGACGGATTGATTGAAATCACTGAAAGCAGGCAGCCTCGCAATGAGCCAATAAGCTTTCTGCTGCCTGCTCGTCCATGTTTCCATATTTCCTCCTTCTCCTCACCTTTCTTTCCCCCACCTTCCTGCTCTCTCTCTCTCTCTCTCTGATGTTGGAGAAAGAAGAAAGGAAAGAAATGGAGGTAGGAAGAGAGAGATAGAGAGGAGAATGAAAAGAAGAATGGAAAACATGTAGGGGAAGGAGGAAGATTAGGAAGAGAAGAAGGAGAAAGAAAAATGGGAGGAAGAAAAGGAAAAGAAAGAGTGTAAAGAAAGATGAAAAGGAGGAGGAGGAGGAGGAGGAGGAAACATGGAAACATGGAAACATGGAAATGCAAACAACAGAAAGCCTATTGGCTCATTACGAGGTTGCCTGCTTTGGTGATTTAATCTGCTCGACAGCCACTTGGGGCCTGGGGAGCAGATGAAAGCACCTCGACATTGAGGAGCAGATAAAAGCACCTCGATATTGAGGAGCAGATGAAAGCAGTTTTCTCCCAACGCAGCGAAGTGACGGTCGATTCTATATTTGAAGGAGTTGACAGTATTCGCATTTACTACTTCTGAAGGAAGATTGTTCCAAAAGCTTATCTTTGAAGTTGTTCCACACGTTGTCGATTGTATTGTCGGTTAGGTGAAGTTGGTCCCAGGTCGCAGGGGGAAGCAGCTCACGGGCTAGGTTGAAATTTGCTTTTTTGTGTTCTGGTATCACTGACGGATTGTCTACGAGTTTGTGACTTATGTTGACATTGAAACGGATTAAGTGGTGATCGCAACCGTTAATTTTTTCACCAACTTCACAGTCGCGAATGAGGTCGGGGTCGCTTACTAGGAGGAGGAGGAGGAGGAGGAAGATGGAGAAAGAGGGAAAGGAGGAGTGGAAGGCAACGATAGAAAAGAATGATGATGATGATGATGATGATGATGACGAGGAGGAGGAGAAGGGGGAGGAGGAGGAGAAAAGGAGGACGAGAGGGAGAAGGAGGAAGATGGAGAAAGAGGGCGAGGAGGAGTGGAAGGCGACGATATAAGAGAATGATGATGATGATGATGATGCGGAGGAGGAGGAGGAGGAGGAGGAGGAGGCGGAGGTTGTAGGGTCATGTCGCCTGTCACCGTAACCATCCCTTCCCATCCTTCTCCTTTCCCTTTCAAGGTGTAATTAAGGTAAATTCACACGCCCAGGTAATGTTCTCTCCCTCACCTCATTAACCTGTTCCTCCTTCCCTTCCCTTCCCTTCCCTTTTCTAACCTTCCCTTCCCTTTCCTTTTCCTATTCTTTCCCTACCCAACCCTTAACTTCCCTTCCCTTCCCTTCCCTTCCCTTCCTTTCCTTTCCCTTCCCTTCCTTTCCCTTCCCTTTCCCTACCCAACCCTTAACTTCTCTTCCCTTCCCTTCCCTTCCCTTCCCTTCCTTTCCTTTCCCTTCCCTTCCTTTCCCTTCCCTTTCCCTACCCAACCCTTAACTTCTCTTACCTTCCCTTCCCTTCCATTGTCTAACCTTCCCTTCCCTTTCCTTTTCCTATTCTTTCCCAACCCAACCCTTAACTTCTCTTCCCTTCCCTTCCCTTCCCTTCCTTTCCTTTCCCTTCCCTTCCTTTCCCTACCCAACCCTTAACTTCCCTTCCCTTCCCTTCCCTTTCCCTACCCAACCCTTAACTAACCTTTCCTTTCCCTACCCTTCTCTTCTCTTCCTTTTCCTTCCCTTCCTTTCCCGCTACCCCCTTTATAACACGATTCAACTGGCTTAATAAAATGGACAAGAAGATAGTTTTTGATGTTGCTGTAACTGTGTATAAGATAAAATGTAAGATGTATCCAGAGTGGTTCCTGCACTTGCTATACCACAACTGAGGTGACACGGAGTAAGTACACAACAGAACAGCAGGACAACCTATATATTCCTCACACCAACACATACTGCGGTGCACGTTCGTTCCTAGTCCGAGGCCCCAGGCTATGGAACGCGGCTCTCCAGCATTCATCACGCCATGGACAACGTCGATTCGAATCCCCACGCTACCACCTGGGATTTTTCAGTCACCGCCGAGTGGTATCCTGAAGACCACCTATCAACCCGGACTCTAGTCAGTGAGCGCCGCCATGGTTAAGAGAAACCGCTTTGGCTAATGGCTTGATATGTTCTACCTCCTCCTCCTCCTCCTCCACCTCCTGACAGTGACAAATGATCGGCGCGTCAGTTCAAGGCCTTCCAGGAACGGACTGACGGACAGCTGACAAGGACGCAGGGAGAGGATGAGACAGGACACATACACGTCCTTAACCTAACATCCTACCTCCCCGTAAACGATATGTGTAGGTGGGGAAGGTGGTGGAGGAGGAAGGTGGAGAAGGAGATGAAGTGAGGAGGAGGAGGAGGAGGCAACGAAGGAGGAGGAAGGGGCATACAGAACAGGGAGGAAGAGGAGGCGCAGGAAGAACTGGAGGCATATGGAAGGAGGAGGAGGAGGAGAAGGCAACGAAGGATGAGGAGGAAGAGGCATACATAACAAGGAGGAAGAGGAGGCGGAGGAAGAAGAAGAATTGGAGGCATATGGGAGGAGGAGGAAGAGGAGACGGAAGAGGAGAAGGCAACGAAGGATGAGGAGGAAGAGGAGGCGGAGGAAGAGGAAGAATAGGAGGCATATGGGAGGAAGGAGAGGAGGAGGAGGAGGAGGTATGCAAAAAAAGAGAAAGAAAGAAGGAAAAACAAACAAAAGAAAGCAAATAAGGAAGTGGGGGAGCTTTTAGGAAGACACACCAACACGATAGAAGAGAAGCAGCGAGTTACGAAATAAAGACCAATAGATGAAGCATTGGGTCATATTCTTAAACCTTCCGACCCTCAAGCACATACATTTAACAAGGCTTTCGTGGGATTTGTGGGCATTTCCAGGGGTAGTTTTAGGACCCTGGTGGTAGTCTGACCCTTCCTCTATACCGTGAACGTAAACAAACACCCATGGAGACGCGTTTGACCTCTTATTTTGCCTTTAGAAATGATGGATGCAGGAGAAGGGAGCGCCTAACAATACCGACCATTAGCTCATCGTTATTCTACGTATCCAAATCCCTTATGCAAGAGTTAATCAGTATCTCCGGTCTTTCATCCCTTCCGCTGGTAAACTCTGAAACAGCCTTCCTTCATCTGTGACCAATTTCCTCCTTTCTTTTTATTTTTTCTTTAGTTACCGTGTTTGTTTGTTGTTTGTTTGTTTGTTTACCCTAGTGCTTCCTCTCTTGCTTACAAAAAAAAGGACGAGCGATAAGCCGATTTAGTGATTCTTCAACGGGTCTTTAATTGTGTGTGTGTGTGTGTGTGTGTGTGTGTGTGTGTGTGTGTGTGTGTGTGTGTTTCTCTTTCGGTATTTGCTTTGTTTTCCTGTATTTCTGCCTATCCAAAGCAAGGCCAGTCTCACCCAGTAGGCTATTTGTCGTGTATGTATGTATGTATGTATGTATGTATGTATGTGTGTAAGTGTGTATGTATGTTCGCTGATATTCCATTGTTTATCACGTATTTATTTTATTTGTATTTTGTTGTTGTTGTTGTTGTTGTTGTTTTAGTTTGAGTTCAGTCACTATGCCCCACTGTTCACTACACTACAAGGGCCAATGCGACGGAGATGAGCACCGAGGCCACGCGCAGCTATAGCACGTGCTCCCCCCCCCCCAGCCCCCCTTTACCCTACCTCACTACACAATCATTTGTTTTATTGCCTTTTCCTCCATAGCCAGTTCATGCGTTCACAGTCATTATATTCCACTCCTCTCTCTCTCTCTCTCTCTCTCTCTCTCTCTCTCTCTCTCCTCCAGGATCTGTCAGCACTAATTGGGAAAAAGGAAACTATAAAAAGAAAGGTCCTGTCAGTCTGTCTCGGCGCCGCTGCCTCGCTCTCCCCATAATTGGCAGTCCGTTATACTTACATCTCTCTCTCTCTCTCTCTCTCTCTCTCTCTCTCTCTCTGCGTGTCGGGAGCAATTTCGCGTGGTCAGCGCTGTCAAATATCTCCCGTGTTTACTTGATGCCAGTGGAGCAAGACTTCGCCGCTACCCGGTCGAGCTGAGGTCAAAACATTTCGGCGCCCAAGCACACATATCTGACACGGTTTTTGTAGGACTAGTGGGCATTTCCGGGGGTGGTTTAGTGGCCCTTGTGGTAGTTTGATCCTCCTCCTGTACCAAGCTCCTAAGAAAAAAAACATAAGAACCCGACTGATCTCCTTTTTGGACTTCAGAAATAGTTGATGTCAGAGGTGAAAGTGTCTGAACATCCAACCCGAGACTTGACGCGCAGCATACTCCCATTCGCTCTACAGACATTTTCTTTTTTTTTACGTGTACGCCTATAGCGCCGGTAGGCTTTCTTGAGGAGCCTAGATGGTAGTCGGCCCCAGCCCGTCATGGCGCAGGCAGGTGTTTATAGTGGCGCCATCTTCTCTTGGCTCATGCTGCCCCCCGGAACTCCTTCTTGATTCACTTGGACGGTTTCCTCTTGAGTCCGGGTTGATGGGTATCTTCAGGACACCATGTGGGTAGTTTTAAGCCACTCGGCGGTGACTGAAAAATCCGAGGTGGCGGCGTGGGGATTCGAACCCGCGTCGTCCATTACGCTACCACTCAGCCACCGCCTACCTGTGGTCCCTGAGTGAAGACGCTCGACTGTAGCTTCGAAACTAACCTCGGGGTGTTCTGGAAAATACTCTCATTGTGACTCGCACTCAGAATTATCCTGAATAACTCCATCTAACCCTAACCTTAAATAACCAAACATAACCTGCCCTGCTCAAGAGTGGGCGCCAAATACCAGTAGATAGATAGGGAATACGCTGACCGGCGAGTGATATAAGAGTACAGGTAAGGTTGGAGGTATAATTTAAGCGGCTCACCTCCTTCACAACAAACCTTTGCCCATTACCCGGGGACAAAGAGCCAGCGACAAATCCGGGTACCCACAGTTTACCATCCCCAAGTTTCCCCAGGTACCCATTTCTCCACCAGCCCGAGAGGAACAATGAACAGTTACGTGGGCTGTGAATCGACTGCCCTGACTGGGATTCGAACTCGGACCGTGGATTCGTAGCTAGGCGTGATAATTACTGCACCACGGAGGCTTGTAGGAGTGATTATGCCTTATTCAATTAAGATGAAGATAAGGATATGGAAGGGAAAGA
>NC_066512.1:26785212-26795212 GCF_024679095.1 Eriocheir sinensis
CTCTCTCTCTCTCTGAGGTGAACGAGGAAAACGGGAAGTCGGAGGAGAAGAATGAATCCAGGAGGAAATAATAATAATAGAAATAATAATAATAATAATAATAAGAAGAAGAAGAAGAAGAAGAAGAAGAAGAAGAAGAAGAAGAAAGCAAATATGAAGAGGAAGAAAGAAGAGGAAGCAGCGAAAGAAGAACAATGTAAAGATAATATAAAGATAAGATAATTGAGAGAGAGAGAGAGAGAGAGAGAGAGAGAGAGAGAGAGAGAGAGAGAGAGAGAGAGAGAGAGAGAGAGAGAGAGAGAGAGAGAGAGAGAGAGAGAGAGAGAGAGAGAGAGAGAGAGAGAGAGAGAGAGAGAGAGAGAGAGAGAGAGAGAGAGAGAGAGAGAGAGAGAGAGAGAGAGAGAGAGAGAGAGAGAGACACACATTAAATGGGCAATTCGTCATAAGGTGGACTATGATAACAAAGCCTGATGATGATGATGATGATGATGGAAGTCCCCTCAAAACGTAGTAGTAGTAGTAGTAGTAGTAGTAGTAGTAATGAATGTCAAACGGGCAATTCAGATACATAGAGAGGAATGAATGATGAAGGATGAGGACGGAGGTGGTTATGGTGGTGGTGCTGGTGGTGATGATGATGATGGTGATGATAACAATAGTGATAATGACGGTAGTGGTGGTGGTGGTGATGATGATGGTGGTGGCGCCAGGGCGGAGGTGAGCGGTCTGTTCCACCCCGGGGCAAGACCTTATGTGAGGGCGCCTGAGGGGGGAGAGGAGGGGGGAAGGGAGGAAGGTAGAAGACGGAGCAAGGGAGTGATTTACTACTCGAGAAGAAGAAGAAGAAGAAGAAGAAGAAGAAGAAGAAGAAGAAGAAGAAGAAGAAGAAGGGGGAAGAGAGAGAGAGAGAGAGAGAGAGAGAGAGAGAGAGAGAGAGAGAGAGAGAGAGAGAGAGAGAGAGAGAGAGAGAGAGAGAGAGAGAGAGAGAGAGAGAGAGAGAGAGATGAGAGAGAGAGAGAAAAAATGGAGATAGAGGTAAATTAAAAAAAAAAAAATGCATGTGAGAGAGAGAGAGAGAACGCGTAACAAGCAAGCAAACAGCCATCAGTAAGCTAATGACCCTACCTCTGCCTCACCTCCATTCACCACCACCACCACCTCCACCACCACCACCACCACCATCACCGTTATGTGGCACAGAGAGAACGAGAGGGCAAGGAAACTCTCTCTCTCTCTCTCTCTCTCTCTCTCTCTCTCTCTCTCTCTCTCTCTCATCAATCCTTTCTTCCCTTGCTTTCTTCCTTCATCCTACATTCTCTTTTTTTCTCTCCATTTTATCTTTCCTTCTCTCCTCTCTCCTTTCCTTTCTTCTTTCCTTTGTCTTTTCCTCCATCTTCATATCCATTCGTTTACCCTTTTTGGATTGCTTCTTTATCCTTTTTTCTTTATTTTTCTCCTCCATTCTCTACCTCCTCCTCCATTCTTTCTTTCTTTTTCTTTCTCTCCTCCGTTCCTTCCTTTGTTCTCTTATACCTCCCTCCTTCTCCTTGCTCTCTTTCCCTCTTTCTCTCTTTCCTCCTCTCTTCCAAGAAAAGAAGGAGAGAACGAACGAAAGAAAGATAAAAAAGAAAAATTAAAACGAAGGAAGAGTGAACGAAAAACAGAATTAATTAAAGAATGAAAGGAATAAAGAAAGAAAGGAGGAGACAGCGAAAGAAAGAAGAACTGTCATGTCGGGGGGCGGGGGGGGGGGGTGCTCCTGACAGCCTAGACTGGGTAAGGATGAATAATGAAAACTGTATATATTGAAAAGAAATTGAACTGCGGTGTGACTGGGCGTTCTTTGTGGTAGTTGGCCGCCACCACCCCAAAGATCTAATCGAGTCAACAGCTCGATGGGAAGAAGAGGGAAGTAGAGGGGCTATTACACTGGGCAAATTTTTCGTGGTTCTTCAGTCAAACCACGATTTCCGCTAGCGTGGTTCTCATTTGTTTCGTGTTATTGCTGATGATGATGATGATGGTGAGTAATACCGTTGTCCTTCGGTGAAATCTACCGTAGCTTTGGAAGATCGTGGACACGTCGGAAAACCACGGAAATATGAGAACCACGCCAGCGGAAATCGTGGTTTGACTGAAGATCCACGGAAAATTTGCCCACTTGAAGCTTGAATCTAAATTAACACAGCCACGTCGGATGAGATACTAGAGCAATTCTTGGTAGCGCGGAACACTTACTGTGGGAGAAGGTGAGGCAATGTTCCCATGTGCCGTCCGACCAATCTCTACGGAATTATAACAAAGTGGAAAAGGACTATTTAAAGTAAAGGCGGCAATGATTACAACTAAGGGGGTTTTACTTGAAAAATAGCAAGAGTTATATAAAAAAAAAAAATCCTTACAAAATACTGATGCCTTATCCTAATGCCTAAAGATAACACCCCAGAAACAAGTCTACAATCTCCAAGACGAGGTTGGGGGGGAGGAGAAAGAGGGTTGGGGGAGCGTGGGCTGTGTGTGTGTGTGTGTGTGTGTGTGTGTGTGCGGATAGACGGAAGGAAATTTGAGGTACACACAAAAAAAAATCACTTATATATACTTAAGAAGATTAAGATTAAGTCAAACTAGGCGTTGAACGAACAGTTATTCTCACGCCACTGTCTGGGAGGGAGGGGAGGGGAGGGAGAAACACCAGACTGGTACATATTTTCATTGTCTGGCTTGCTCAACTGATATCATAATTTTTTTTTTTACAACAAAGGAGACAGCTCAAGGGCACAAAAAAAAGGAAACAATAATAATAAAGCCCGCTACTCGCTGCTCCTAAAAAAGAATCAAAAGAGGTGGCCGAAAGAGAGGTCAATTTCGGGAGGAGAGGTGTCCTGATACCTTCCTCTTGAAAGAGTTCAAGTCGAAGGCAGGAGGAAATACAGATGAAGGAAGATTGTTCAAGAGTTTAGCTGGTTAACTCTTGCATAAGGGGTTTGGACAGTATAGGGATGAGCATGAGCAGAAAGTCGTGTGCAGCGGGGCCGTGGGAGGGGGGGAGGCATGCAGTTAGCAAGTTCAAAAGAGCAGTCAGTGTGAAAATATCGATAGAAGATAGAAAGAGAGGCAACATCGCGACGGAATTTAAGAGGTAGAAGACTATCAGTAGGAGGAGGAGAGCTGATGTGACGAAGAGCCTTAGACTCCACTCTGTCCAGAAGAGCTGTGTGAGTGGAGCGCCCCACACGTGAGATGCATACTCCATACATGTTTTACTTTAACATATACAGAAAAAACAAGAGAGAAACAAAGAAACAAACAAATAAAGGAAGACAGAGAAAGAAAGAGAAAGAAAGACAGAGATAAAGAGAGCGAGATCCCTAATTAAGATCAACAGGTACCCAATCAGCCACGCCAACAGGAGAGAGAGAGAGAGAGAGAGAGAGAGAGAGAGAGAGAGAGAGAGAGAGAGAGAGAGAGAGAGAGAGAGAGAGAGAGAGAGAGAGAGAGAGAGAGAGAGAGAGAGAGAGAGAGAGAGAGAGAGAGAGATGATGATGATGATGATGATAACGATTTATTCTGTATAGGTAACAGCTACTAACGTGTGTGTGTGTGTGTGTGTGTGTGTGTGTGTGTGTGTGTGTGTGTACCCCTCCCCCACTTAATGACACCCCCCCCCATCATCTTTTTTTTTTATTCCTTCTCTTCCTCCTCTATTTATTTTTTGCTACATCCGTTACACCTCCTCCTCCTCCTCCTCCTCCTCCTCCTCCTCCTCCTCCTCCGCAGGGTCACGGGGTCAGGTCTGGTTTGGTTTCAAGGTATATAAGGAACAGGTGCGAAAAAGTGGTCCTCATTATATAACAGGAGGAGGAGGAGGAGAAGGAGGAGGAGGAGGGGATTGGAGATAATTAGGAGGAGGAAAACAATGATAGGGAAGAGGAGGAAAGGGATGATAATGGTAAGAAGGAGAAGGAAAAGTAACAGAAGAAGAAGGAGGAGAAGGAGGAGGAAAATGAAAAGAAATTGCAAAAGAAGAAAGGAAAGAAGGAGGAAAAGAAAGAAAGTGAAGAAGAGAAGAGATATTAAAAAAAAAAGAGGAAGAGGAGGAGGAGGAGGAGGAGGAAGAGGAAAATGAAAAGAAATTGCAAAAGAAGAACAAAGAAGTAGGAAAAAAAAGAGAGTGAAGAAGAGAAGAGAAATTACAAAACAATGAGGAGGAGGAGGAGGAGGAGGAAGACAGTTAGACACTAGATAACATTGATCTCTCTCTCTCTCTCTCTCTCTCTCTCTCTCTCTCTCTCTCTCTCTCTCTCTCTCTCTCTCTCTCTCTCTCTCTCTCTCTCTCTCTCTCTCTCTCTCATCCATAAACATAGAAAGGCCAGGGGCAGCACAAGACAATGGAACAATAAATATTCTCCATACTAAAAATGCATCACCAAAAGACTCTTCCACATGGAGTATATACAAACCTCAAACACAACCACCTTTCTTTGTATCCATTTTAGCAGTCACCACCACCACCACCACCACCACTGCCAGTCTCAAGCCGCCTCCTATATCAACTATTTCCAAGTGCCGTAAAGGAGATCAGTCGGGTTATAATGAGTGGGTTTTTTTAGGTTCATGATACAGGGGAAGGGTCAAACTACCACCACCACCACCAGGGTCATAAAACTACCCCTGGAAATGCCCTGCAAACTTCTATGAGTCTTGTCAAATGTGTGTGTGTGTGTGTGTGTGTGTGTGTGTGTGTGTGTGTGTGTGTGTGTGTGTGTGTTGGGCACCGAAATGTTTAAGAAAATGACCCTTAAGCCACAGATGCTTCGCCTATGATTGCTCTTGTCCTCCTTCTTCTCCAATCCCTCCTCCTACTTTTCTTCATTCATTGTAGTGTATAAAACTCCTCCTCCTCCTCCTCCTCTTCGTTTCTTCTTCTTCTTCTTCTTCTTGTTCTTCTTGTTCTTCTTAATCAGTAATAGAGACTTTTAACCCCTTTCATAGCAAACTTAATCTCTCATCAATTCCATTTTCTTCCTATGCAGCTCAGATAATTCGAGTATATCTATTAATGATACTCCTCCATCATATTGGAAACAACACTCCCTTTCCATGGACCTAACACAACAACCTTCTTCATCCTTCATAATCTTACCTCTCATCCCACTAACACAAGCTACCTCTCTCATCCCTCTCCCTAGTATTTCCCGCTTCTACCCCGACCACCGGCAGGACATATGTCTCGCTGCCCTTCGTTAGCTGGGCGCAATGCAGGCTCAGCGGCAATTACTGACTCTGGCTCTGGTAAGGTAGCGCTCAAGATCTAGCGCTTATCCTCCCTCCCTTCGTCCGTCCTAGCCTCAGCCCTTGCCTCACCTCTGCCCGCCCCGGAGATGACAAGAAGTGTAGTGCGTTCGGGGACTAGTGTCAAATCGAGCGTTCTCCAAATTTTTCATACCAACTCAAGTCTTCTAGTCCAAACGCTGCCGCCTCTCATATATACTATTCCCAAAGGCCGAGAAGGAGATCATGCCGATTCTCAAGAGTGTTTCTTTTACGTTCATGGTACTACAGAAACTTAGTCAACCTACCACCACCAGGGTCATACGACTACCCATGGAAATGACCCACGCCACACCTACGAAAGCCTTGTTAAATGCACGTGTTGGGGCGCCAAAATGATTAAGGACCCTTGTCAAACTACCACCAGGGTCATACAACCACCCATGAAAATGCCCTTAACTCCTACGAAAGCCTTGTTAAATGCATGTGCTGGGGGGTCAAAATAATTAAGGACCCTTGCCAAACTACCACCAGGGTCATACAACCACCCATGAAAATGCCCTTAACTCCTATGAAAGCCTTGTCAAATGCACGTGCTGGGGCGCCAAAATGATTAAGGACCCTTGTCAAACTACCACCAGGGTCATACAACCACCCATGAAAATGCCCTTAACTCCTATGAAAGCCTTGTCAAATGCATGTATACTAGGACCCCCGTAACGATGAAGACTATGACCCTCTGAAAGTCTCCCGACCCAGTGCTAAGGGGCGAGAGGTGAGCCTTGAACATCAGCTATAGACGCCCTCAGCTCCTGCCTCTGTTCCTTGCCCCCCCCTCCCCCGTCCCTCCGATCCTTGGTGATACGTTGTACCCTGCAGGAATGGTCGCCGTAGCCTTGCTTGAGGAACAGCTGGCGAGGGGTGGGCCGGGGCGCTGCTTTCGAAACCCTTCTTGTGTGTGTGGGGGGGGGGAGGGGGGGGAGGTAATGTTAGTGTGGACATACGCTGTGTGTGGCGGACGCTGCGCTGCGGAGCTGACCGAAACTGTGACATCGATGTAACCGTGACGAAAGGAGTGGAGGGGAGAACACGCATATACACAAAATAACACATCTTTCAAAACTATATGCAAACTTGTAAGACTTTTGTAACCCGGTAGCAGCGACGGGCCAAATCTGTAGTTTTACCGTGTAGCAGCGACGAGACAAATTTGTGGCTTTACCGTGTAGCAGCGACGGGACAAATTTGTGGCTTTACCGTGTAGCAGCGACGGGCTAAATTTGTGGCTTTACCGTGTAGCAGCGACGGGCTAAATTTGTGGCTTTACCGTGTAGCAGCGACGGGCCAAATTTGTGCCATGATATAAACCCCCCAAAATAGATGATACATAATCTGATCACAAATGCTTTGATATATATTATGAAATGTTTTGTGCATGGGAGGGGTGATTTTTTCTCATTTTTCTCGCTTGGAGGGACCATTAAGAAACATGTATAAAAACCAACGTCGGGGAGGCGGTGGCTGGGTGGGCAGCGTGTGGACGTGGTGGAGGGCCCGCCGCTACAAGCTGACAATATCCAGTCACCGCCGAGTTGCCTAAGACTACCCACATGCTATCCTAATGACCACCTATCAACCCAGACGTTACCGCAACTATTGAATGAATCAAAGATGACCTCCAGGGTACAGCATGAGCCAAGCAAGATGGCGCCACCATAAAACACTTCCCTGAGCTACTAACGGACTGGGGCCGAAAAAAAAAACATAAGATCTTGAACTAAACCCGTACACACATACACACAAATATATAAGAACAAATAGCGAAGAAGAACCCCCTGCCCTCGCCCTCTCCCCCCCCCCCCCCAACAAACAAACAAACACGCACACACATACAAACACCGCCTCTTACTTTACGATGCCTGTCAGAGCGCCACCCGCCGGCCCTATACGGTATAGCATTGGCGGCGGCGGCGACAGGGGTGGTGGACCAGGCAGGGGTAGTAGAAGGCAGGGTTATGTGTGTTGCATGCTGATGATGTCCCTCCTCCTCTTCCCCCCTGCTCATGGCTCGTTCCTATCGCCAGGGTGAACGGTGGCAGGGGGCAGGGTGGGAAGAGTCGGGGATGGGAGGTAGGGAGAGGTACCACACCCTGAAGAGGAAGAGGAAGAGGAAGGGTGTTAGTGCCAGTTATATGAAGAGAGGTGATGTTGGTTGTGACACATATGTAGTTTTTTTTATCTATCTTTTCTTTTTTTTTCTCTCTAATGACTTTCTTTTCTCCTATCTATCTTTTTCTTTCTTTCATTTCCTCTTCTTTTCTATCAATATTTATTTACTTCACTTCTCTCTCTCTCTCTCTCTCTCTCTCTCTCTCTCTCTCTCTCTCTCTCTCTCTCTCTCTCTCTCTCTCTCTCTCTCTCTCTCTCTCTCTCTCTCTCTCTCTCTCTCTCTCTCTCTCTCTCTCTCTCTCTCTCTCTCTCTCTCTCTCTCTCTCTCTCTGATGACCTTTTCTCCTTCCTATCTTTTTTCTTTCTTTTTTTTTCATTTCCTCTTCTTTTCTCAATTTCTATTCGTTCATTAATATATTTATGTCAATCACTTTATTTTTTTTCTTTACTAATTTCTTGGTTATTTTCTTACTCTGCCACTCAGTCTCTTTCTTTTCCCTTCAGTTCCTTCCTTCCTTTCTCCTCTAAGTAGGCAAGGGAGGAAACATCAGTAGGGGGAGAATATGTTACGTAGAGGGGGAGGAAAGTGGATGGTAGGGGAAGGAAAGGTCAGCAGAGGGGAGAATATAAGGTTACCAGGACCACAACATACAGGGAAAGGGAGAAAGGGGATGATAGAGGGGAGGAATCATTAGTAGGGGGAAGAAGAAAAATGTTACCTGCGTCTCATCTCAGGTTAGGTTAGGTTAGGTTAGGTTAGGTTCAGGAGAAGGAAGAGGATGATAAAGGGGAGGAAACGTCAGTAGGGGAAAGAAAAATGTACCTATGTCACATCTCAGGTAGGTTAAGTTAGGTTAGGTTAGGTTCAGGAGAAGGAAAGGGATGATAAAAGGGAGGAAACGTCAGTAGGAGGAAGAGAAATGTTACCTATGACACATCTCAGGTAGGGAATGTCAGAGGGAGGTAGAATCAGCAGAGGGAAGAAGATGCTAAACGTGGCAACAAGGTGAGAACAGGTAAACATAGAGACAAGGTGAGCACAGATGGGATGTGAGCGTTAATTAGCAACACAACAGGTGGGTATACATACTTTGGTCTTGCGTAAAGGAGAGAGGTGAATAGGAAGGGAAGAAGGGGAGAGTGTGTGTAGAGGCATTGGAGGAGGAAGGGGGTAGAGGGTGAGTCAGGTGCTAAAAATAAAAAAAAAAAGTACAGGTGTGATATGTGTTGACCATTAAGCCAACAGGTGAGGTTACGTAAGTCACTTTAAGAGGAAGGGACGAGAAGGGAAGAGAAGGAAAGGGAAGGGATGGGAAGGGAAGAGAATGGAGAGGAAAGGGAAGGAAGGGAAGGGAAAAGAATATAAAGGGAAGGGAAGAGGAGGAAAGGAAGAGAAGTGAAGGAATACGAAGGGAAGGGAAAGGAAAGGGAAGGGATGAGGAGAGATGGGATGGGAGGAGAAGGGAAGAGAAGGGAAGGGAAAGGAAAGGAAAGGAAAGGAAAGGAAAAGAAGGAAAGGGAAGGGAAGGGAAGGGAAGGGAAGGGAAGAAAAGGGAAAGGAAAGGGAAGGGAAGGGAAGGGAAGAGAAGAGAAGGGGTGGGAAGAGATACGAAAGGAAAGGAAGGGAAGGGAAGGAAAAGGAAGGGAAAGGAAAGGAAAAGAAAGGGAAGGAAAAAGTTGGGATGGGATGAGAAAGGAAGGGATGGGAAGGGAAGAAAAGGGAAGGGAAAGGAAGGGAAGGGAAGAAAAGGAAATGGAGGGGAAGGGATGAGAAAGGAAGGGATGGGAAGGGAAGAAAAAGGAAGGGAAGGGAAGGGATGGAGAGAGATAGGAAGGGAAGGGAAGGGAAGGGAAGGGAAGGGAAGGGAAGGGAAGGGAAGAAAAGGAAAGGAAAAGAAAGGGAAGGAAAAAGTTGGGATGGGATGAGAAAGGAAGGGATAGGAAGGGAAGAAAAGGGAAGGGAAGGGAAGGGATGGAGAGAAATAGGGAAGAGAAGGGAGTTACGTGGCTTAAGATCCGTATTCTCCAACGCATTCAGCTCTCTCACACACGACGATTTCCAGAAGCCGCAAAGGAGATTAACAACCGGGCTCTCATGTGTGCTTTTTCACGTTCATGGTGCAGCCGTGGCCTCGTCAACCTATCAGTAAGCTCATAAAACTACCCACCGTGGAAATACTAACACAGCGACCTCAACGAAAGCCTTACCAAATGTGGGTGTGTGAGCCCCGAAGGGTTTGAGAAAATGGGGAGGAGGAGGAGGAAGAGGAGGAGGTGGTATATAACAACAAGGAGGGTAGTGGATATGAAGGAGGAGGAGGAGGAGGGGGACGGAGTGGAAGGATGAGAGAGCTTGCATCCTTCTGACACACACACACACACACACACACACACACACACACACACACACACACACACACACACACACACAGCTACTTTGACTAATGACGGCGGCGGTGATGGTGGTGGTGGTATAGGCGGGAGTGGCAATGGTAGGCGTGAAAACAGTAGTAGTAGTAGTAGTAGTAGTAGTAGTAGTAGTAGGAGGAGGAGGAGGCGA